>NC_051065.1:67968806-68138806 GCF_004664715.2 Peromyscus leucopus | reverse complement strand
ATATCTCTCTATATACATCCATACTTTTTTATGTTCTGTTCAGCAGCCACTAGTCCATCCCCAAACCTTTGCGGACTGTAATAACATCCCTCTAATCAGTGTGCTCAAATACACTCTCTGTTCTAGAAGTCTCTCTTTTCTTTTGGCAACATTTCCCAAGAGCCTTCCATCACCTCACTTGCCTTGGCTGGGTCCTGGCCTGGGCTGGTCGAGCAGCTGTTTCCTGCTCTTCTTTCCTGGACTTCTTTCCTGCCATCCTGAGAATCCCCTTCACCTCCTGTTTTAGGTCCTGCATCCCAGTTACGTCGCCGTTCTCTCTTTTGTTGACTCCCTCACTTTGGTGCAGCTCATACACGGCCTGGGTCCTGGAGCCCTCTGAAGGGTGGCAAGGAAATGAAGAAATGTCAGGCACTAAAGAATCAATAGACACAGGGACACAAAATCTGAGAATGAGTAGGCAGTCTGGGTTCTTGAATGGAGAAGCCGTAGCCCCATCCCCAGAAGTGAAGCATCTTTATTACATATAGTTGAAAAGAGAGGTGAGTTTGAATAAGGAGGTGGGTTTATAATACACAGTCAAACAAGGAGACAGGTTTAGCTTATCTGAGTAGGAGCCATCTCTGTAGGGGATCAGTCTTCAGGCTGTAAACATCCTGGGGAAAAAGCATTGAGTGAATTTTGGTGAGAACTCCCAACATTTGCACTTGGACCTAAGGAAGGCTTTGATTTTGTTATTGTTGTCCTGGTCCCTGAGTCTCATCCAGGGAAGGTTTTGCCACTCCCATGGCCATGAGGCATTGGTCTTTGACTTGTGTGTCAACAATACACATTCACTCAGGACTTCACTCGCTCCCTACAAGCATGGCCACCAGTAGTTTCCTGAGAAAACCTTAGAGCAGACATACAGTTTTTAGGTTGCACATTTCACAGACTCAGGGAGCTATAGGGCATAGTAATTACTTTTCTGTTGAGGTTAGAAAAAAAGCATGACCAAAAAAATAACTTAGGGAAGGAAGGGTTGATGTTGGTTCCAGAAGCACACGGTTCATCATGATAGAGAACATGGCAATGGGAGAAGAAATGGCTGAAGCAGGAACAGGGAGCTGGCTGATCACACTTTGCTCCTCATACCTGAAGCAGAGAGAGGGCTGTAGGTGGATGAGCGATAAGCCCCAAAGCCCACCTCAGTGACACACCTCCTCCAGCAAGGCTCCACCTCCTAAAGGCCCACAGCCGTCCCCATCAGTGTCACCAACTGGGGATCAATTGTTCAGACACATGAGCCTGTGAAGAATATTTCTCACCCAAACCACCACATTGGACGTCGGGTATATTGCAAGAAAATGGAACACAGGCAAGAAGCATCCGAATGGCTGAGCACACAAGGATCTGAGTGGGGCTGTGGATGGAGTCGAGATCACAAGAGGTATGGGGGTGGGAGCTAGCAGAGAGCTATCTGAATTCCAGGAGACCCATCTCAACGGAGATCCCAACTGCATAGTTGTCCTGGATGAGAATGAAGGAGACTAGCTGAGTAAAAACTGTGGAAATAAGAGAAGAATAAACAAAGAACAAAGCGTGATGTACATGTGCATGGTGTAAATGTCAGGGTGAGCCAGGGAAATAGTCTCACGATGAAGTCTGAGAAGAAGCCTGTCAGAGGTGGGATAACCAGGACAAGTTAGAGGCAATGGGAAATTAGAGACAGATATATTTTAAATGTATAAATTTGTAAGAGAATTTTAAGGAATGGGTGTTTTAAAATCATGGCAAGATGGGAAAAGGATAAATAGATAAGCATGTTCCCTGTGACCTCTGTGACAGCATAAAGCAGAAGCAGACATCCTCACCCATCCTCCAGGGAACTTGTTATATAAGTAGTGACATCCAAAGTTGTTGGAATGCACCCCATCAGTCACCCAGCCCTATGCTTGCTGACATTTATGCTTATTTTTCAGAAAAAGCAATGCAAGTTACTTTAAAAATGAGTATTACATGATCTAATTTATGTAAATCTCTATGCACACAGCCAGCCATCTGCTTGGGCATGTATATAGGGATGCTCAGAAGAATGCTCACCGGTATGGATGGTAATGATCTTCGGAGGAGGAGACTGGAGTTCCACTTGCTTCTTTGCATTTTAAGTATTGTTTAAAGTTCTTTTTATAATAACCATATAATAAAAGGTCTATTTTTGCAGGCTGCAATGTTGATGTTAAATACTGCAGAGCCTGGGTTAGTAACTACTGAGAATAGGAAGGAGTGCAGGAAAGACGGACTGAAGATAATGAAATACCAAAAATCTTTGTAGAAATGTAAGTGAGGTTGCGGGGGGCGGGGGCAAGAGATAAATCACTAGGTAGATTAGATAGGTGGCTCCTTTTTATCCACACCCAACACATCCATCCCTTTCTTCAGTTCATCTCAAACACTGTTTCCAGGTAAAGTCCCCAAATGTCATTTTGTCACCACTCTCAAGCTAGACTTCAGTGGCTCTCCCCAAGGAAGCTGAATTGGCCCGTTTGCCTGTCTGAAGATTCTATAATTGGTCACTTTTAGAGAAAATGTCCATGTGTACTTCCTGAGCATGTACCGTCACAGGCAAGGACTCAGGATCAGTATGTACACATGGGCGTTACAGCCTCTGCTGCCGTCATGATTGCACAACAGTGAGGGCACAGACACAAATAGCTGAGGTGACTCAGAGAAAGAGGGGCGGCAGCTGACTGATGTGACAGTTGTTTGGGCACCCATACAGGTGCGGAGGTGGACCGCATCGGGATCTGCCATTGTCTCTGTGCTCCATCTCCTCCCTTTTCATTCTTTCCGAACCCTGAGCCCTCCTAACCTCTCAGATTGCAGGTCAGGTCCAGTCACGGCACCTGTCTCCTTATGACGTGCATGGCACTGATTTTTCAATGATTCTTTCATGATCGCATGATACCTGCTGTTGCTAGTCCCTGCTGCGGTGTGTGAACTGACTTGTGTCCATGAACAGGTGACCATGGGCTTTGAAAGTGGTCTCAGTGCTTAGCACAGAATTCAGCATATAGCAAGTGTATGATAAAGAGTTGCTGAAATTTACCAGGAAGCTTTCCAGCAAAATTGTTTAATAGCCTAAAATAAATTCAATTAATTTAAGGCAACACACTTGAAAGCATTACAATACCACATACAGGGAACACTGATTCTGAGGGGTACAGGGTTGGGGTGACAGGATCAAAGTATTTCCTGAGCCTCCAGAAAGTCAAATTTAAAGCAATATGGAGGGTAGAGTCCCCCCAACTTATGCTAGTTAGAATCCAACCAAGATTGCATTTGTAGTAAATAAAACCCAAACCAAATTGTTATGTAGGACAAGAGAAAAAAAACCTTGATTATTCTGTGACAGCACAAGTGTGTTCTAAGTATGATGTGGCAGTTTTGAGTCTGTGGGCAAGGAGATAATTGGAATATTGGCTATGTAAACAGAAGTGTGAGCTTGCAAAGGCTAGGAGGTCACCTTGGTACTGTATGTGATAAAAAAAGGAGATCTTACTAGGGAGTCTGGCTTTTCTTTTAATATTTAAAAAGGAAGATGAAAATACCTTGGAGCCCCATTTCCTCAAAGTCATCCCACTGGACATTAGGTTGTCAGGATACTGAAGGTGTTCTGTTTTTAATGGGGGTTAATGGAACTGGGAGACGCTGTCTATGATCCTGAGGTGTCTGGTTAGAAGGTATGTGGCCATCCGAGCAGAGCTCAGGACAGGGGATTTTTCCTGAGTGTGCAGCAAGGCTGAGCCAGCACGGTGAGCCGTAGGAGGGTTACTGTAAGCTGGGCGCATCTTTATCTCCATAAAGCCAGAAATCGACACATTGAAGCAACAGAGTGATGACTTAGGAATGGACTCCTTGGTGAGGTGTGAGGGAAATACTAAATCATTATTGTGAGAGAACATATCATCTTCAACACTGGACAAATGATAGCAAAGATAGGAAACCGTTTATGAATGATTTATGTGCCTGGCTCTCTGAGCTGCCAGGCAGGTGACCCTTTGAATTTATTTCTCGCTAGGAGTCCATGGATCTAGTACTGTGGACCTTGGGACATGTGCTGTGACTGTTGGGGGCGTGGTTCCGGCTCCACCTCTGTCACCAGCGTGCCGAACCTCTTATGCAGTGATCGTCATGATTTCTCACCCCATCCTTCAGCGATTCCCCTAGGATTCATGACACTGTGCTTGCAAGGTACTTTGAAAGTATGAGAAAGACATTAGATATATATTAATAGGCCAAATGATGTGAGTTTGCTGGCATTTGATCATAAAAATGGCAATTTCATATGGCCTAACCTATCAAAATCCATCATTCATTGCAGCTGCTAAGGTAGCAGGCATGGCTGGTTCTGGGGCCATGGACAGAGTCAGACATTATCCCTGCCCTCAGGGAGCTCTCAGCCCCGAGAGGGAAACAAGTGTTTCCATAAAACATCACAGTGCAGCTGGACAAGCTAGAGCAAAGCTATTTCAAGACACTGTGGATAAAAGAGAAAGAGCCAGCGAATCTGCTGCGCCAGGAAGGGGAGGGCTGCAGGGAGGCGAACAGAGAATGGTTTGGTGAAAGGCAGGACATCGATTTAGGATGGATTTCGAAGGTAGAGTGATTCACCGGGTGGGAAGGACCACACCAGGCAGAGGAAACAGCTGTGCAAAAACAAAGAGAGAGGAGAAAGCCTGTCTGGAGGGGAAAAATCATTTCAATATGAAACAACATCAAGATGAGGAGACACCAATCAAAGCCTGTGTATCAATCACTCCCTTTACAATGCCCTCCTATTTACTCTTGCCTGGTTAGTCGCTACCATATTTTGTTCCTGTTTGATAGTGCTGGCACAGGCTTTTCAGGACGGCTCTAGCCACCGATTTCAGCAGGGGATGGAGATGATGCAGCCTTTCCAGCTGTGGGGACCAGTCCATAGGGAGCCTCCTTTCTAGCCTATGTCCTGTGAGTGATGGGTGGCACTGGAGAATTTTAGGTAGGACATTGATTTGCTTGTGTTTGCCTCTTGGAAATGAGCACCCACCGTGGTGGTCTTTGGGAGGAAAGGTGACAAGCAGGGGCTAGTGGAGACAAAGGAATCTGCTGGGGAGCAGCAAAGGCAAGTGGATGCAGGGAGCAGCAGCAGCATCCAAGGGAGGCGGAAGTGCTCCCGTGGAGCTCTGGGCATCCAGGGAGAATGGGCTCCCAGTGAAATAACTCCAGAGGGAATGCAAACGGAAGACATTGCCTTGGACCCGTGATCTTAGCTAGAGTAGTTCCAGTGAGGCAGGCCCGGTCAGACATCCATGGGTCAAGGCGAGTGGCGGGCAAGGAGCTGGCAGCAGGGGGTGTGCCAGGCATTTAAAGAAGGTTCACCGGAAAGGAAGACAGCCTATTAGAAGGTGCTGAGGCACTGAAGGGAGGCCTGGGGATGGCTGTGTGTGGAGTTGAGTGATGGATGGAAGCCGCAGGAGGAACAAGGCTGGGACAGAGGTGACAGAGGAAGAAAGAGACCACAGTTCTCACAGCTCCAAATGCAGGAAGGTCTCTTCTTCCTTCCTGACCAGGGGAGACAGGAGAGATATTTGAAGACATAGACTAGTTAGATGGCGAGTCTTGGAAGGTGACAGGTTGGTATCTTCTTGACTTCATTTCTTTGAGGTGGTGTGGGAGGCAAGGTTAGCTTTGGGGACTAAGGGGAACAGGAGGGTTGGGTTGGAATAGGGAGGCTGTAGCTGAACGGTGACCAGAGCAAGGAACACGTGCTGATCTAGTTTGTGTCTCTGTCACTGTGATAAACATGACCAGCAGCATCTTGAGGAGAGGGATCATTTCATCTTATACTTCCAGGTTCACCACTGAGGAAAGTCAGGGCAGGGATTGAAGCAGAGACCACAGAGCAATGCTGCTAACTGCCTTGCTCTCCCTGGCTTAAGCTCAGCCATCTTTCTTACGTAACTCAGGATCACTTGCTCAGGGGTGGTGCCGCCCACAGTAGATTACAACAGCAATTAGCAATCAAGAAAAAGTCTCACAGACATGGCCCACAGGTCAGTCTGATGGAGGCACTTCCTCCGTTGAGGTCCCCTCTTTCCAGGTGACTCGGTTTATGTTAAGTTGGTAACAAAGACTGGCTGTTTGGCTCACTTGCCCAGCAGCCCCAAGAGCCCAGCAGGAACTGGAGACCATTCTGACACCTGGGACTTTGAGATGTGTGTGGTAACAAAATCTCATGGTAGACACAAGAGTTGCTAAAGGAGAGAGAGAGAGAGAGAGAGAGAGAGAGAGAGAGAGAGAGAGAGAGAGAGAGACGAATGAAAGAAGGGCAGAACGGACTCAGGCACCAGCAGGCAGGGGCAGGAGATGGAGACTTGGCCCACCTGTTTCCTTGCCTGAGACAGCAGGAGAGTCTGGGCAGGTGGCAGAGGCTGTGAGTCAAGCGTCACCGTTCTTTACAGTCTCTCTGAGTAGAGTGTTGGAGCAGTCAGTTTGACGGGCTGTAGCCTCCTCCTGCAAAATGTGCTTCTTTTTCGTTCCGTGTAGGAGGGTCAGGGGTGACTCCTGGTCCTTGATGATGGGAATCTGGTTTCCATTCCCCTCCTTCTGGTTTCTCCACCATTTGCTGCCTTCCTGGGCTGCAGGATGGCTCATTAACAACCGCCTTCTGTTCTTGCCAATCTTGTTTACCTGCCTGCAAGGCTGACTCCGATAGTTTCGAGACTGCAGAGGTTTATTCTCATATATGAGTGACATTTCTCTTTTCCCAGCATCCTTCACCTCCCTGGGCTCCACACAACATATGAGAATTATTTGCTTGCCAGCCCATTCTGCTCCTCTCAAAAGAAAATTGACAAGTTCAATAATACCAGTTTGAGATTGATTCGTTAGCTATGTAACTCGGATGCCTCTTTCCACAGAGGAGCAGTTCAGCTCACCGCGCTTTGCTTTAGAGGTGACGATCTCCCAGACGTGAGCCTCCTGAGCGTCCTGTGCCAGAGAGCTGAACACTGCCACTTTAACGCCACTGTCTGTCACAGCCCTGCCCACAGCCCAGACCACAAAGCTGCAACAAGTTCAAAGTTCTGGGACTTCAGCAAAGCACAGCCTCGATTCCTTTGTTTGCAGAACAAGGTCTCTTCAGAAGCCTTTCTGGGCTCCCATGCTCCTGCGCAAGTGAGCCGGCATGCCTGTGTGTCTACTGAATCCCTAAGGTTTCTGAAGCACCCAGGGGGCCATAGTTTGTCCAAAGTCACCCTGCAGGATGGTGGCAGGCTACAATCAGACCCAGAACTTGTTTCTACTAGGCAGGACCCTTGAACCTACTGGAAGCAATTGTATTGGTACAGGCCGTGTGCTTCTATCTTTAAACAGTCAGGGTTTGAAGTCCCTTTGAGGGATGAGTTCAGGCCCTTGTGTGAAGTTCAGACTGCTGTTTGAAGGGGTTCTGGCAGTGCCTGCCAAACAGAACACTCAGAACTAGGAGTGAGAAAAGTGATCCAGTATGGCAAGGGCCCAGAGCAGAGGCTTAAATAGACCGACTTCATTCCTTTGCTCCCAGCTGGGGTTGTACCCCCACACTCTTCACCTCCCTTCTGGAAAATTCTGCTAAGTCAAAAATCTTCGTGTTTTTCCTTGAAACAATTAGATTGTATTTCCCACTGTAAGTTGATTTGTGAGCACTGTTAGGATTTGTCTTCGGAACCTCCTCCTGTGCCCGGACACGGGGCCAGGGGAAAAGTGTGGTTTCAGGTGAATAACTTTCTAAATGTATTCTGCATTTTCCTCACCTCTCTGCTTTGAACGTAATTTTGAGTAGACAGGAACCTGATACAATGGATGTGATCTTGTGTTGTACACAGCCTGTCATCTTGCTACATGGAAAATATTGTAGCCCTCATTCACTAATAATTGATCCTGAAATCATCAATAGTCATCATAAGCAGCAAACACAGAGAAGCATCCTAGCAATTTAAAAGTTTAGGATTCAGAGAGGCTTTGGAAGTAATCTGAACCAGCTACCTTCTTGCCTTTTCTTAATGTTGAGATCTATTTCAACAGCCCTCAACCTTTGCTGTGTATGAGAATCATTCTGTAGAAACTGTAAAGCCCCCCTGGAGGGGGGGGTCTGGATCCCACTCTAGATCAATTAAGAATTTCTGGGAGGGAGATTGAGATATTGGCATTTCCTAAAACCTCCCAGGGGGTTGCAGTGTGCAGCCAAGTTCTGATGAGTGATCTGTCTTTTCTGTAGCTGGACCCTGGGGTGGAGTCTATTTTTAGGGGCTGGAGATGGGTGTGGCTGTTCATGGTGGACAGCTCTTCCTCTAAGAATTAACAGCCCAGGAAGCCATGTGGAACCAATGGGCTGTTTCGCTGGGTAAGTCCTTCGAGCATTTGAAGAGAGTGTCTGATTTACAACACACTAGATTATGCCCACTATACAATGTGGTCAGTGAAAATGAAACTCTGAGACATGCTGTTCCATAACGTGGGTTTGGACCCAGAATTTGGCTACCACTCTCTGCCACTTTCCTTGTTTTGCTTTTTTGATGAAACAATTGGGAACACTATAGAGAAAGGAGTCAATTTTACTTGAGGTTAAAGCCAATAGGTTTGTGTGTATATAGGTTCATGTGTGGCAGCGGGGGGGGGGGGGGGGGGGGGGTGTACATGCATGTGTGTGCATGTGTAGGCCAGGGATGGCCCTGGGTGTCATTCCTCAGATACCATCCATTCTTTTTTTGAGATAGCATCTTTCATTGGCATAGAACTTGCGAAGTAGACTAGCTGGCTGGCCAGTGAGCCCAGAGGACTTCTTGTCTCTGCCTCCCCAACCCTGGGATTATAAGCATGTGCCACCATGTCCAGTTACGTGACTTCTGGGGATTGAACTCAGGTCTTTGTGCTTCTTCCCAAGGAAATGCTTTATCAACTGAATCATCTTTCCACTCCAGCCAACAGTTTTCTCAGAAGCTAGTGTGACCTATGACAGAGGCTCTTCTCTTTCCTCCTGGCAGCCTGTGTCTTGCATGCGTGACATCTCGGCTGGCCTGTTGAACTTGCCACTGCTCTCCTGTGTCTGCATTTGAGCCCGGGGACAGGCAGACTATGGAAGAGCAGCCGAGGGAAGAAGAAAAAGCAGAAGAGGGGGTTGTCCTCAACACACCCCAATATAAAGAGCCTCCTGCTGAGTTCTGGAGACCTGAGCCAGCACCATTTATTAACAGGTCAAGTTACAGGCTCTTAGATTTGGATCTTGGCTCACGTGTGCTGCAAGGAGCAATTTTGTGAAAGGCTCTTCACCTATTTTAGCCCCAGTTTCTCCATCTGTGAGTTAGATGGCATTTGTAGCTAAGCTTGATGAAATTAGAAAGATACTTTGTGTGTCTACGAAATTAGAAAAATACCTGGTAAAATGCGTGAAGTGTAGCTGGTACCTAACAAAACTCAGCTATTCTTGCATAATCATAGCCTCCCCTCCCCCTGCCATCCCACACTACCCAGCTGCCCCTGATCCACAGGCCAGTTGTCCACTCTCCCTTCCTAATTGAAGTCCCATGTGGTCTGAATGCAGCACCATTGACAAGGTCCCTCAATCTCATCTTCCCCTGTCCAGTGCGCGGCTTGGATTTTGCAGGCGTGGCTCCTTGCAGTTCAACATCCCACTTGGGCTCCCATCACCTCCCAAAGGCACTGAGGGAAAAACAAGTTGCACTCTTGATCCACTGTCGCACAACCTGCAAGCCAGACAACCTTGCTCCTGAGGAGGATATTTTTCAGTCTCCTTTCTCAAAAGTCCATGTGAAATTGAACTCGGAGCCGCAATTTGCCCTTCCTTTTAAACTTGCAGGGAAATCGTGAAGTTTTTAACAGACTCTGGAGGATATGTTCTTACTCCCCTTCCCATTGAGCAAACATTACATTTCTGACCACAGATTCTTGAACTCCAACACTAGCAACATGGCCTTTGTTTTCCATTCTTCTTCAATGGAGTCTATCCATCCTGCTATGTGAAACTCTGGGACGTGATCCACTAGACGTTATCCTCACCAGCCGACTTTTAAAGGGTATGAAGATGGAAGGTTTTTGAACCACAGAACAGTAGTTCCAGCATGTGTCAGTGAGCAAAAAAAATGCTTCTTTGCAGGAGTCCCTGCTACAAGTCATCCCTGAATGACTTTCCAGGGATGCTGCATAGAAGAGTGATTAAAAAGAAAATGGCCAAAGGCATCTGTAATATAGAGTCTTTACCCCAGTATACATTTCTTGCTGTTTAAAAATAAGTTTAAATTGGGCCCTTTTATTATCCAGCCAGGTCCCTGAAGTCTGTGAGGAAGCCACTCACTAATGAAGAAAAAAGGGGAATAGATTGAGTCTTACAAGTCATTTTTATGTACCCAACACATGCCAGAATAGTTCCACATGGGTTGGGTCATAGCTCAATCCACTACTTGACCATCACTATGGGATTAAGGTGGCTTCAAAACAAGCTTAGGGTCAGGCAGGGGAGGAAGAGAAAAAACTGAAGAGTCACTAGCAGATGAGAAAATGACATTTGGCTCCAAGAACTCAGAAGCAGAATAAATAAAACAAACACCAATGTCATTCTCACTCTAAATTACAGCTCCTTGAGGTTTTGGTAACATTTTCATTCCCTTGACTATTGTAGGAAGATGTTTCCTAGTCAGAGAATGGGTTTTCATTCCTTTGTGCAAAGATATGAATTTACCTCACTCAGCAAGCCACGTGGACAGTCTTCAAGTCTCCTCCAGTCAGACCTGCAGAAAGCACTGTTTTAAGGTGGCTTTAGTTTGGACAGTGTGAATTTCATATCCCCTCTCATGTTTCCTACAAGTGTAATAAGTTTGCTACTGATGCATTGCTACCTGGGAAATATTCAGTGCATGGTATGTGATGAAGAAATGGTTCTGTGATACTAAATTCATAACCCATTCTGGAACCAATTGTACCAACTGCCTGATGATAATTAACACACACACACACACACACACACACACACACACACACACACACACACCCCTACACACACACTAACAAGTATGTTAATGCTGCCCTGGAATAGACATGATGTCATTTCCTTCACTTGATTCATTCATTCATTTATTCACAGAACAAGTGTTAACTCATTCATTACTAAGACAGGCTTGAGAGTGTGAGTAGCACATTTACTGTTTCTAAAATTCATATGCAGAGTCTCCCTTGTCCTTGAGTTATATGGATACCAGGATAGAACAAAATCAATATTTGTCCTATTCATCCTGCATAAATATTTTCTCAGACAAGTAGCTATTTACCATATTGAGTCAACACAGACTGCAAGAATATAAGAAGGTTGTCTGGAAGGTTCCCCTTCCCCAGGGGTCTGGTAACACAGCCAAAAGGAGGGCAACAGACATTGATTGTGTGCCCATCATGAGTCACAATGCCAGCATTTACATACATTAAACATTTCATTCTCATAAACACCCCAAGAGAGATGCTCTCGTTCACATTGTCTTACAAATGAAAGTGCTGGATTCTGAAAGGTCCAACAATTCTCATCTTAAAACAGTCTGATTTCCCATTTCAATGGACAAAACATTTCCATCCCTTACTAGTTCTCTCAGCATTTTTGAGCACCCCCCCCCTCCCCGCCATAGGCCTTCTTTATCTGTAGCTTAGCAATGGCTTTCAATATCACCCTTCTGCCTATGACTGTCCAATGTATACATCCAGCCAATCTTCTCCCATTATCACCAACACTTGTATCTAGTCATCTAGTTGAAATTCACACTTGGACAATGGACGAGCATTTAAGCTTAAAGAACATTCATGTTTTGCCCAAATGTGAAGCAAAGCTAAGAGAAGTCCTATCTCTCCATCTCCTTGTACACTATTGGCATAGATTTTATACATCACAATGTCCACATTGGTGATGGTCATAATTATTTTTCTTCTTCTGATCTCTTTCTCCTTGAATTTGAAGCATTTAATGTAGTCACTGTTCATCTGAGTGCTCATACAAAAAGCCTAGATTTCAGTTTTAAGCATGTCTAAATTCATAACAAAAATATGTTGACATAGCCTGAGACAGCCAAAGTGACACAGGGTTTTGTACTTGCTCTTGGTTGTCCACTGAGGCTAGATGGTAAGACCCTATTGTTAAAGATAACACTCACATTGGATGCAGGACATAAGGAAATCAGCCTCAAACTGACCATGAAACCCTCCCCTTGCTGGCTAGATTAGAGAGAGCCAGAAGGTGCCGGATAACCTGCTGGCAGAAGCAATAGTTTTATCCAACACTAGATCCTGCACCAGATCCTGAATGTTATAACTGACCTGATGGCAAGATGCACACACTGGTGCCAGAGTGACATGGTAGTTACAGGGCAACCAAGTGCTTTCTGCTTGGATAGGAGTCTAAGGAGAAATCCACAGGAGGGATTGCATGCTTGGTACTGTAAACCAATGACTGGAGGAATACTGTTGTTATGTTAAATGGTCAACTGGTGCCACTGCTTTTAGGTCTGTGGTGAGGCAGCAACATCATGGAGGAAGGACATGGCAAAGACATGCTGTTCACTTCATGGCAGTCAGGGAGCAGAGAAAGCCAAGAAGGAAAAATAGCACCCTTCAAAGACTTAACTCTAGGGGCCTATTTCTTTCAATTAGGCCCATTGACTAATGGCCCATCCAGCTACAAATTGATAAATATTCTTGCTACTCAGTTGCCTCTCAATAGCACAACTGACTGGGAACCAATGATTCAACCCATGAGCCTTTGGGGTTATTTTATACCCAAATTGTAACCACTGTTATGAATGCTTCTGGGTGTGCACACCTCAAAGACATGCCAGTGATAAGAAAGCAAGCAAAATTGAGCTACACTAATGAACAGATCAAATGTCCTGCCTCTGTGAAAGAAAGAAACATAGCCACCATAACAATTAAGTAAATGATACAGTATGTTAAAATGTAGATGGTATATACTGATGGGGAGGGGGTAAAGCAGGGTAAGGGTGACCAGATGTGAGGGATGCTATTTTAAGTGATGTGGTCAGGAGAGTCTTCAATGAGAATGGGACATTGGAGGGAGAATGTGGAGGACCTGGGTGACAGCAGAGATGGTATGAAGAAGTTATATTCTAGGTACCTTTTGAACAGAGGAATCAAGAGGATTTACTGATGGTTTGCTTGTGAAGAGTCAAACGTGACTTCCAGACTTTTGCTAGAATACCTGGAAGGATGGAGCTGCTATTAGTTCAGATGAGAAAGGCTGAATGGAAAGCAGATCTACGTTCTGAGATAGACATCAGTGTTAGAGATGGTTTGGAGACGTCTGTCACGCACCTGAGAGGAGATGACACAGAGGAAGCAGTTGAACGTGTGAATGAAGAGCTGAGTTGGCAGGTCTGCACAGTCACAGCTTATGGATGGTACTGAACACCAGGAGATTGTGTGAGATCCCCAAGGGGTAGGGGAACAAGAGAAGCCAGGCCCAGACCTTGTGCATCGAAGCATCAAGAAGTTAAAGAGGGGAGAACTCAGAGGTGGATGACGAGCAGCAGCAGCCAGCAAAGAAGAAGGCAGAGATTGAGGCAAGCTGGCAGGTAAAGACATAGTACTGAGGAGGAGAGGAACCATTGCGACTAATTTTCAAGTGAGACAAGGATCCAAATGAACTATCGGATTTAGCAACACTGAGGCCATGGATGGCGAGCGTCTCTGAGCTTTTAGGGGAGTGAACCCTTTAAAGCTGGTTTAGAGAGGTTGGAAGGACACTAATGGAAGCATCGGCGTGAGGAATCTGCTGCAAAGGTGAGAAAAATTAGAGTGCCTCTGGGGAAATTTTTTTAAAGGTGAGAAAATAAGAACATGTTTATATAATGATGGGGATAATCAAGTAGAGATATGAAAATGGATGGTGTAGGAGAAAAGGAGCCAAATTGCTAGTGATGCCCTTGAGCATAAGTAGGTTTGCTGAACTAGTGTGGGTTCTGAAACTTGTCTACAAATGCTTTGGCATTCCTCTCTTCCAAAAGTTGAGTTTAGTTTTCTTTGTCCTGAATATGGGCTAGACTCACTAAATTGCTTTTTCGTTTGTTTGTTTATTTATTTATTTATTTATTTATTTATTTGAGACAGGGTTTCTCTGTGTAGCTTTGTGCCTTTCCTGGGACTCACTTTGGAGACCAGGCTGGCCTCGAACTCACAGAGATCTTCTCCTGCCTCTGCCTCCCGAGTGCTGGGATTAAAGATGTGAGCACCACCACCGCCCAGCACTAAATTGCTTTTATCAAATATGGACGAAGCGAGGGTGGCTCTCTTCCTTTTCCTTGGGATCACTTGCTCTGAGCAGAAGCGCTGCCATGTTTGAGGACCCTCAGGCAGCCCTTCAGCTGAGCCCGCATGGTGAGGAACTGAGGCCTCATAACCAACAGCCATATGTGTGAGCCATCTTAGAAGCTGATTCTCCGCAGCCTCCAATGACCAAAGCCCAAGCTGACGCCTTCACTGTGACCTCGGAGACTGGAACTGCCACCCGAGTCACTGCTTAATTCCTGACACACAGAAGCTAAGATAACAAACATCTATTGTTTTAATCCGCTCCATTTACGATAGTTTGTTAGCAGCAAAAGCTGACTAATAGTGAGGGGAGCCCAAGATAGCTCATGTGTTGCAACATGCAAGGAGAAAGTCTAGGGGTTGCTTCCATGTTCTTCGTGAAACGGGAAGAAAACAAACTAATTAGAACTTGGGCAAAGTCATAGCAACTCTACCTAAGGACTACAAGACCTTGAACACCATACTTAACATATCTGTGTGTTTTTCCTTGTCTCTAAAATAGTCACACGGCATTCTCCTCCTTGACAAAGTTGTCATAAGGATTAATGGGTCCACATAGGCAAATTAAAATAGTACCCAGAATGTAATAAAGTCCACGTATATATGATTAAAAAAGTATCCACTAGTTACTATTCCCCCACTGGTTCTCAAAACCCAGTCCTGGGCCAGCAATATCCTATTACCTAGGAATTATAAGATGTGCAAATTCAGACACACACACACACACACACACACACACACACACACACACACACACTCTACCAACAAACCTTCCAGCTATGACTTAGATGATCACTCAAGTCTGCCACTTTCTGGTTTATCTCATCTTCTCTTTTACTTCCCTGATTTCACTATCACAGGCAGATCTGTATCAGGCTTTTTCCTTTGGGCCACCAACCAGCTCCCAAATCATGACACGGAGACTTCTTATTAGTTATGGATGCTTGGCCTTATCTTAGCTCTTATTTTAATCTGTTTCTCATTATCTGTGTTTTGCTTTGGGCTTCTCACCTTCTTGCTTTCAGGATGTTTTGCTTTCTTGCTGTCTCGGTGTCTGGCTGGCTGGAGGCTGGCTTCCTTCTGGCCCTGGGTGTGTCCCCTCTCTTTCTCCTCACTCTCTTCTTTCTTCTTCCTCTCTGTCCTCTCCAGCCTAGATTTCTCCTCCTACTTATTCTCTATTCCTGCCAGCCCTCCTCTCCTTTCTCCTGCTTAGCTATTGGCCATTCAGCTTTTTATGAGACCAATCAGGTGCCTTAGGCAGGCAAGGTAAAACAAATGTAACACATTTTTACATAGTTAACAAAGGCAGCAGAAACAATTGTATCACACTCTCACATAGCTTAATATTCTGCAGCATAAACAAATGTAGCACATCTTTGCATAGTTAAAATAATATTCCACAACAGATTTTCCTGTTTGCTTACGTGATTAATGCCTCTATATCCTACTAAAAAGCAGCATTCCAGGAGTGCAGACGTGCTGATCTTGTTCATTTTTGCATCCCCAACTGTTAGCATACCTTCTGACACAAGCAAGCAATGAGAGAATAGAAATGGACAGACGAATGAATTGAATGACCTTGTACAATGTTATTTGTGATAGACAAGGTTTTATGTTTCCTAGAGTGGCTTTGAACTCATCTTCACAGCTGAGGTTGACAGCAAGCTTCTGGTATCCCTGTCTCTACTTCCCCGGAGACATACACCACCACTCCCAGTTTGTGTGGTGGTAAAGACTAAATGCAGAGCTTCATGGATTCTAGGCAGGCACTCGGCAAACTGAGTTATGTTCCCAGCTCCAGTGTCTCATATTTATTAACTAGCAGGACTGGTGGATGTTGGCTCTGCAGGTTAGATGCTCTGACACACTGAGAATTAATGGCATCTGATCTGTGGTCTTTACTCAGTGGCCTCAAACTTCTCATAGAGCATTGCAAGAAGACAGAATTCCAAATTGTGTTTTATTGTCAGTCATTGTACCTCACTCCCGTAACACCAGCACTTGAGAGGCAGATGCAGGAGGATTGCCATGAGTTTAAGGTTATCTCTACACTGTGAGTTTCATTATTATCTGAGCTACAGAGTGAGATTTTGTCTCAATAAACAAGCAAATGAACATTAATTTGATCAACTTTAATAATTACATTTTGTTATTAGTAGTGAAGGCTATTAGTTGGCTCAGCTATAGACCAAACTTCAAATTCTTCCCAGGATCTCTAAATTTTTATCAATATCCGAGAAATAATTCAAAGAGAAAGAAGAAATAAACTGGGAGGAAGCTTTACTGCTAAGCCCGAGTGCATGATCAACAGAGTTGTGCAGTCCTCCCCCAAACCTCAGGAGACTGGCCCACTCTTCTGAGGGGTAACCGCTAGTGGAGGAAGACTACTGATGATTGATGGTAGTGGTTGGCGGCTGACTCCAGGAATGGGTCTAGATTTTCCAGAGTAGAATTTACTCCCCCTCTCCAGCCTTGCATGGAATTTTTTGTGGGGAGGTTGGTCATGGCAGCAGATGCATGATGTTTTCCCTCTTAGGCATGTCTAGCCTGCCTCAACTTGGAAAGTAAATACATCCCCATCAGAGCCAGGCTCTTGGCTCCCGCCAGTGGCCACCGGATCCTCCTTTGGCTCTGTGCTGGCTGCTTCACTGCTTTCCTTGGAATTGTCAGTGGACTGTTTTCCTGCTGTAGCAACAGCAGCCCATGCTCTGTGGCTGATGATGAGTCAGAGTGCTCTTGGAGGCTCTCTCCACATCTGCATTTGGAGAGACCCCATCTTTACTTCAGGTTTCAGAATACAGAACAATCAGTGCCCTGGTCCCAGTGTCTTTCTACGACCCTGGCCTCTGTTGGCTTTTTCTCTGCCCCTCCACACCCTACCTTCTTCAGTTTCTCGTGGCTTCAGCCACAGCAGCCCTCAGACCTTGTCAGTTCTTGTTTTGTGCGCCGAGGATGGTCCCCTCTATTCCACAGCAGCACTTCCGGTTCAAACCTGTTTAGTATCCAGAAGGAACCTCAGTAGTGTGTGTGCTCATACATGCCAGGCAAGCACTGTACAAACTGAGTTACATTCTCTTAAATAATTTTTGAAGTGCAAATTACCCCTTCACCCCTTTACAGTCCTCTTTATACAGAGCATGGCACAAGCCTACTGGCCAGCAAACTGGACCCTTCATTAGCAATCTTGGTCTTTGTGCCTTCATTCAAACCCTACAGTCATGGACTGAATCATGCTCCCTCTCCCCACCACTGATCAGTATATTGAAATCTAAACTTCCCTGTGGTAGAATTTGGAGATGGGTCTTTGGAGGATGTGGTGGTTTGAATGTAATTGGCCCTGGAAGCTCGCGGGGTGTGGTACTATTAGGAGGTGTGACTTCGTAGAATCTGGAAAGGGATACTATGTTTAAAGTAGCCTGTAATGTTCAGATTAGCTGGATACTGTGATCTTAACTTTTTTTCAAGTCTTAAACATAAACACTATCAGTTTTTTTCCTTCTCTATTACCATATATTTCTAATAACATTATTTTAAGCATATATACTATAAACCATTGTTACTCCGATAAAAACAGGAAGTGAATTGAGAACTGTATTTCTAATGAACAAATGTTCATATGTCATTTAGTTAGGAAATTACTTGTATAACTTGAACTCTTTCTTTGTATGTAAATCTTCTGAATATGTTTTAGGAAACTTGTAAATAAATAGTAAATTTAGATGACATTCCAATTACAACATTAAATAGTAAGATCTTCAAGTAAGAATGTCTGAAACATACTGCTGTTTTGTACTGAAGTTATTCTCTGAAGATTAAAAGCTCTGCCTGTTTGGGGGAGTTGGTGACTATGTGCTACTGAGGTTCTATTTTCCTTCTAAACGTCCCTTTACTAACTTTTCCAAAGAGAAGAGATGCTCATCTGCATCTTCTGGCACAAGTTTCCTAGTAGAATCTGCAAATTCAAAAAGATATTCTGTGTTTCTTCCACTTGGGCCAGCTGCATTAAAAATCTGCTCAGCAATGTCTTCCAGAGGTGCAGGACCAAGGTAGTTAGGATTGTCACACGTTCCAATGTAGAGCAAAACACTGAATGGTTTTCTTGTGGGATCTTTTGGCTGAAAAATGACTGTTGTAGTTCTGTAGCCTCCTTTCTCTCTGAAGTCAAGGTATGTTTTTACTTCCTCTTCTTTTCCTACCGGTAGTTTGTAAGCAACACCCCATACACTGCCCCAGGATCTTCAACGAGAGTCACAACTCTTCCAGGCTTGCCGGGAAGCCCGCGGTGGTCACTGCTGCCTTGCCGGAAGTGCCGGCTGTAGTTCGTGATGTAACCAACCAGCTTGTCCTGGTAGGGGAAGTCCACTTTCCAGATGAGGGACCCGTAACCAAACACCCACATCTTTCTGAACCCTGGCCGGTACCCCCGGCGACAGAACACTATCAGTTTTATAATTGGCTTTCTTATTTTCAAAAGCTATCATTAAAGAAAGCTAATGAGGCTGTTGTCAAATATAGAAAGCCATGTAATCTCCAAATCGAAGCAAGGGAGACTAGATGGATGAAGGAAGATATTTTTAAAATTTAGTGAGTCTTCTGCACTCTGAAATTGTAAACTGTTGATCATGTACCTATGTACACTTTTCCCAAAGTGTGTCTGCTGGAGCCCACTAGGTTTCCTGGTCGCTGTACCCAGCAGGACTGCATAAGAGCTTGATTGGACAACAGGCCTGGGTACCAGGTATTTGTAAGGGTCTACACTTGACTGTAACTAGCAAGAGGGAGGTCTTTTGCTCCACCCCTTGGCATTGTTATTGACCTTTGGAATAAAGTTCTGGGCCGGTGGATAAAGATCCAGGCCCACCTGAGTCTATTCTGTGTTTTCTCTCTGTTTCCCTTCCCTCTATTTCTAACTAAGTCTCTTATCCCTCCTTCCTCAAGAGTCCCTGGGTAAATAATTGTGGGGGCTAGTCCCCACATGTGTTATAGTTCATTGTCAGGTTCTTAAAGCTTTGCAAATCACAAACATCTAAATAATCTCATTACAACAAGGAGCCCGTACAGAGAAGACATTTTATTTATTCCCAGATGATGATAACTATTTATTGAATATTTACTTTGTGCTAGTCACCAGCCTACGTGCTTTTATGGATATTGTCATTTAATGTATATTTTCATTGACATAATGAGCAGGATTGAATGTTTGGATAGGACTTGAAAAATGCCTGCCAGTTAGGTAAGGTGCCACAACCTCCCTTGGAGAAAATACTAAATAGAAACAAGTTTTAATTTGTAAGTGAGGAGTCTCACGTTTACAGAAGGTAAATTCAGGTTGTTCAGCTTATGCACCTAGCTGGAAACAAAGACAGATGCTCCGAGGCTGCATTTTCCTTAGTCCTTACCTCGCCCTCTCCTTTTCTTAATCATCTGGTTGACAACCAGCTTTCTGATTCTGCTCTGTGGCGTCACACACTGGTCAGTGTTCAAGCTTCTGGCAAACCAGCACCGTTGGCATGGCATAGATATAACTGAGGATATAACTAGACCCTTGGATGCCCTTTCGCCACTGAGCAATTCTTCTAATGGGTTTGCCTGGGATTCCGGGGGTCAGTGGGGGGGGTGAGATGTGGCACCTCACCTAACTGGCAGGCAGTTTTCAAGTCATGTTCAACCATTAAATCCTGCTCATTACGTTAATGAAAAACAAATCTGTGGTGCCTCTAATAAATCCACTAATAAAATCATTCTAACAGTGATAAATCTGTGAAATGTGTTTGTCAGTTCTCGAGTAAGTAGCTGCAAATCGTCGGAAACAGTCTTGCGTGCTATGGAAATTTGCTTGCTGCCCCATCTCCAGCAATCGTTCTGAGAGATGTTGAAATGAGGGCGCCGAATGAATTTGTGCCAAGTGTGGTGGGTGGCGGGTCGTTCCACCTGTGCACGTGAATGACTTCTGGTTATGGTCTGCCTGGACTTAAGGTGAGCCAGCAGGAGAGCCTTTAGCAGGAGAGCCAGCTTCACCCACACCTTTCATCTCTGAGTGCTTACTGGACACATTGAGCATTTACATTTATTTGCAAAGAGCCTTGCCTCTTAAATGTCACTATAGATGCAGGGTGCACTCTCTGATTGCGACTTCAAAGATGGTGAGATGGATGGGATGCAGAGCAGGCGGGGGAGCAGGGGGGTGCTGGGGAGATAATCTGTGTGCTGGCACTCCTTGAAGCTGTCTCAGTGGTCGGTCTTCTGACATTATAGTCCTCATATATTTCTTTTGTTTGTTCCCTCCACCTTTCATTCTGTTTCCCACCTTTTATGCTTTCCAATTATACTCTACAAATACATCTGAAATTGCAGGAGGTAGCATACAGCCATGAGCTTGAGAGAAGGGCTGTGGCCTCAGACAGGCTTCAGCCCAGCAAAAATGACCTTGGTAAATTCACTCAGCTCCTTTGGATTCCATCTGTAAAGCAAGGTTAATATGATGTCTCTTACAGAATTGCTACAAACATTTTAATTTAGCTAGAACACATGTATAATACACATTCTACATAGAGAATACTTGTATTTTGTGGCCATCAGCAGCAGCAGCAGCCGCAGCAAAGCAGTATGAGGTAGAATATAATACTTCTACAGTATAGGTTGAAGAAGAAATTACTGATGTTATGAGCAGTCTGGAACACCTTCAAGGGGCTGCAAAGGATAGCAGAATTTTGATAAGAAGACTGAAAGGGGAAAAATGTGATTTTTGCATGTCTGAAAATTCTTTGTCACACCCTCCATATGATAGAGTACGATTTCCACTCTGAATGTGGACTGGTGTTGGGGCGTCTAGTGAGTAGAATGTGGTAGGAATGAGCCTGGATGACTTCTGACACTAGAGTGAGATGCTTGTTGCTTTATGATCTGCCTGTCCATCCACCTATCTATCCATTATCCATCATCATCCATAACCTACCCACACACTTGCTGGAACATGGTCCAAGTGTGGAGTTGGGTCAGGGGAATTCTGAGTGCTTGTGAGGAAACTCCAAGAAACCAAAACAAAGGTCTTTGGACCTCAGTTTCTTAAAAACCACAGACTTGTTCCTGGAATGTTCTTTCATGGCCCTCTCAGGTGTAGCAGATAGGAATGAGTTTGCTTTAGACTACTCATTACAGCTGGCCATTGTTATTTGTTTGCATGCCTCTATGGCAAAACATGTTTTTGCCATGTGTGGCTTGTCCACCATGTATGACTGATCCTTGTGATTGGACACTTTACTTCTTAACCCTCAGAGTATAAATTGTCTGATGCTCTGGATAAAGTTGGCTATTGCATGAGACTTTAGTCTACCTCATTTTTAGGCTGCACTTTCCCAGGTTCACCACACCCCAAGAGTGGTAAACACCTATCTACTTACCCATCTATAGCTGATTAATTGATGGGTTTATCTAGCTACTTAGATCTTCCTTTCTCCTCCTCTCCCCCTCTTTTGTTTCCTCCCTTTTTTGAACTCTACCTCTAGCAGTCAGGATTTTCTAAAGTAACAGAACTGATAGAATAGAACAGAATAGATAGATAGATAGATAGATAGATAGATAGATAGATAGATAGGTAGATAGACTTTTAGGGGGTATTTCTTAGAGTGGCTTATAGGCTATGGTCTGGCTAGTCCAACAGTGGCTGTCTCCTGATGGAAAGGTCAAGAATCCCATTTGTTTAGTCCATGAGGCTGATATCTCAGCAGTCCCAGTCTGTGCTGGGGTTCCAGAGGATCCTAGAGAGCTGCTAGTCTTCACTCTGCTTGGAATCCTGAAGAGGTAGGTTCTAACGCCAGCTAAGGAATGCGTTGGCCACAGGGTGGATGAACTTGTCAACGGGAGTGAGAGCAAACAGGCAAAGAGCAAAATCTTCCTTCTTCTGTGTCCATTTATGTGACCTGCCACCAGAAAAGTGTGACCCAGAGTTAGGGTGGGTCTTCCCATGTTGAATGATCCAATCAAGAAAATTCCTCACATTTGGGCCCAGGTGCTGACATATCAGCTGATTCCAAGTGTTGTCAAACTGACACTAAAGATTGGCCATCATACCACTCTACTTTGTATAAAATCAGGCTACTGTCTAACTCCACCATGGGATCATGTAGGGAGACTGTACCTAGATTTGGAGAAACACACTCATGGAGCCGAGGCTGCTCCAGTCTCAGCTCTTTTATCTTCCCAGCGTTCATCAGGCATTTGGGTAGACACCAGAGAGCTCCAGTCCCAGCCCTCGGAGTCCAGTAACTGTGTAAGAGCTGCTTTATTGAATCCAGCCACCAATAAGAACCCTGAGACACGACAGTATACTGCTGTTAGGCCATGAAATTTGGGAGTGATTTGTTACTCAGCTACAGTGAATGGAACAATCACCAAAGGCAGGACAGCATTTAGAAACCAAAGCAAATCTACAAACGCAATCATGAAACTGCAAACAGTAGCCTGTGGTTTACACAGGTGAGGCTATTTTAATAGATGATGCTCTGTTGGATTCCAGCTGCTGCTGACATCCCTGTGATGTTCCAGGGCTAGCCTTTGGGAAATTGACATTCCCGTGCTGTGTGCTGACACACCTCTCTGCCAATTCTGACTCCTGTCCAGCTGGCAGGAAACCTGTGCTGTACAGGTAGAGAGGCATCCGGCTGGCATGCCGCATACAGAGCAATAGTGGCGTGGCATGCTGTCCTCTTCCTATCATCTGTGGCCACGGAAGCTCTTCCCACTGGCTGTAGTGGGATCTACCCCATGATCCCAACACTAAGGTCAAATGTCACTCTCAGTTGTCAGGGGCCAGCTGAAGAACCCCAAGGCAAATATAAATATATTCATCTCATTTTCCGTTAGGTTGAAAGTGAAAAATCTGAAACTCTTAGATGGGACGATGAAGCACGCAGGAAGCTCAGGCGGCTTGGTGGCTGGGAGGGGCGGTACCCCCAGGTCCTTGTGAGTGAAAGCTGAGATGAGCTAGAGTTGAGCTGTATCACAACAGAGGCTCTCAAGGCCACCATCTTGAGTCAGCACTACTAACTGCAGCTGTCACTGAGTCTTGGTAGGGGAGTGACAGGATGGAGATTCCTTAAGGTTCCTCTTACTGGCATGTGCGTAATAAATTTGACAAAGGTGAGGTAGAAGTCAGGAAGACTAACCAATGTCTATTCTTTCCACTAGCCCAGCACTTTGTGAAGCAATCAGTGTTTCAAAGGCCACACTTTCACTCCGTAAGTATGTGTAATCACCGTGTCAATTAAATTAAAATTAAAGGAAAATTTAAAAAGAAAAAAGTCAGTGTTCACCGAGTCCTCATGGGACGTGTGATTCTCCTCCAGTGGGCTTTTTGAAAACCACAGTGTAGACAGCTGGATGGGTTCAGGACTCAGAGATTTACGGAGCTCCTCCCTGCCTGCACACTTGTCATTGACAAATGATACGGCCTTGGTTAAACCATTCATGCCCCAGCACCTCAGAGTCTTCATTCACCAGGCAAGGAATAATGATCTATACATCCTACCGTGGTATAAATATTAAATATATAGGTACTAAATCTTCAAGACGCTTCAAGCCTTCCCAAAGTAGAATGAGTTTATATCTGTTAGAGGACACTTCAGTGTTAGATCTTACTTATCAGGGAACATTTAAGCTGTTGCCAGAAAAGATATTTTTTTTTTTAAATTACAGAAAGTGTATTGTAACAGCATTGAAACAAATCTCAAAAATGAAAATAAAAAGTTCTCAGATTTCCATGGCACCAAATGTCAGTTTTTTATTCTTCATGGTTAGAGAGAGAGAGAGAGAGAGACTACATTCACGATGCCTAATGCAAACATATTGTTGTATCTTTTAATGTAGACATTAGGATTTTCATGGTATGTTATGCTGCTCATAATGATAATCTTATATTAGTCCATCAAATGCTTATCAAAATGGATTCCCTAACCCCTACACTGGAGCACATCTACGTTCACCCCCTCCCTTTCTCCCTCCCTCCCTCCCTCCCTCCCTCCTTTCATTCTTGGAAAAAGAAAGGCAGTTTAAAGCACTGAGGATGACAGTATTGAGGCAAAGAGAATGAGTATTTTTGTTGTTGTTGTTTGTTTTTTGTTTTCGAGACAAGGTTTTTCTGTGTAGTTTTGGTGCCTGTCCTGGATCTCTCTCAGTAGACCAGGCTGGCCCTGAACTCACAGGGACCCGCCTGGCTCTGCCTCCCGAGTACTGGATTAAAGGCGTGTGCCGCCGCTGCCGCCGCCGGCGCTGCCGCCGCCGCCACCACCACCACCACCCAGCTGAGACTAAGTATTTTTAAGAAAACATTTATCGAACTCCCTGTCAAAATTGGAGGTATTATGTGTTTTAGAAAAGTAAGACTCTGGGCTATAATTGAAAATTAAACATCGATGGTATTAATTAATAGATTCTTCATTGAAAATATTTTAATTTTCAGTCCTTGGGATCTTTTCATCAGTGAAATGGAAGAAGGCAGGCATCACTTTCACATCCATGTTGAAGAATCTGTTGAAAAGAATTCCTTGTGATAACCAAGCAGGCTGCTGTGGGCATGAGTGCTTGCTGATGAGTTAAGCCAGCAATGGTGGATGCAGCCTTGACAGACGAGAACTTGGGAATCAGTACAGACTTAACCCAACAATGATGTCAGACAGAAAAGCTGTCTGACAGTCATTTACCAGTCAAACAAGGTAAAGCTCCTAGATTAATCTGTGGGTAGGTAAAGCTCCCAGATTAATGTGCAGATTGGCTGTTGCATTCAGGAGTGAGCAGAGGTCTGTCTCCTGCATGCATTGATTACTGGGAACAGCTGCTGGCCACGCCAGTCCTTCCAAGAGCCGGGCAACAAGGTCATCAGCTCCCTGGAAGCCTGTTCCACTGGAAGAATATTATCCTGTTCCTTCAAACTTTTCTTAAGCGTCACATTGTTGGAGATCAACTTTGGAGTCAGAAAGTTGAATAGTTCCAAATCCTTGAATCAAGTCATCCAAACAGGAGGCTGAGCCAGGGAGCAGAGACAAGATCATGATGCAGCCCGTTTCCCCACTTGGTACCATGCCAGCCTTACCGAACTGTGTTGTATGTAGTATAAATCTGAACTGCCATTGCATGCCAAACTCGGCTAGGAAGTTCTGAACTGGTGGCAATGAAAGTCACTGAAAGCACGTTTAGTCAAGAAAGTGATAAAACGTTTCCAGTTTTGTTCTTTGCCTTTGATGGGCATTTGGAAACGCTTGCCTCTAGGGGAAACAGGCAGGCATCTCATCTCTAACACATCACCACTCACAGCCTTGAAATACAGAGGCCAGGTCCTGTCTATATCTACTGCACTGGGAGCTTCCATGGGCTGTGGACTGGAGGGTGGAGGGGCTTCTGGAATGTTCGGTTGTGGATCACAGCTGAGCAGCACTGCTTTTGTACTATTGCAGACGTCTCTGGAACCTGGGTTAACGAGTGAGAAATGCTGACCATTACCTCTGAGAGCATGTTCCTGGGCTGAGTGTGAAGAGTGTGATAGTTCCTGAGGCCGGCCCTTCCCCACTTCAGGACTAGCTCCTTATCTGCGGTGCTCAGCGTTTGCTTCTCAGCTGTCTCCCGAGCCACAAGGTCAGTTTGGTCAGGCACCACCTACACTATCTCCCAGAGCAGGACTCCTCTCGGACAGAGGGAAAGGCAAACTCTGCCAAAGGGGGAGGCAAAACCTGGAGCTTGCTCGGCTCAGAGAGCCTGGAGGGACTCCAAAAGAAACCAGCAGGAAGATGTAGAGAAGCAAAGCTGGATGCGCTGTCTCACCACAGGCCCCGAAAGCAGCAGAGATTACCAAGCACAAACCTAAACTGTGAGGAGCCATAAGAAACCTTTCATCTTTTTAAAGTGATTGTCTCAGGTATTTTGTTACAGTGATGGAAAGTTGACTAACACATAACATAATGCTCAAGTCACATTTTGAGCACAAAGATGGAGTCAATAAATGCAGTCTGTGAGGAAGAAGTAGACAGAGAAGATGACTGAGGGTCCTGACAGGCCAAACCTGGGAAGAGGATGCAAGCTTGCCAGATAGGAAATATGGTTGGGAGACAGTGGAGAAGGTTACCGTGAGCAGGAAAACAACAAAGTCAGAACGCACTGAGGCTTCAGGGGAACTGTGGGAAGATCCATGTATTAGAATACAGAGCAGGAGGAAGGAGGCTGTGGAGCCTCTAGGAGAGCTTACATGTCATTCAAAGGGCTATGGAGGTCTTCTGTACATTGGGAACCCATCCAAGAGTCTTAATTCCATGAGAGACGTGATCAGATGTATCCTTCAGGTTGGCCACCCTGCCAAGCTCTCAGCTGTTTTCACTACCACCCATGATCTCACATACGTAGTCCTCAAAGAGCAGGTATAAACAGTAACTGGACTGTTTTCTTCCCCACTCAAGACAGCGAGTTGGAAAGCATAAACAAGGACAAACAAGCAGAGCACAGAAGGGGCAGATGAAGGCATTGGCCACCATGCTCCACACACCCCGGTATCCATCTCCGCTCTGCCTCCTTGCTGCTCTGCCTTCCACACATGGAACCTGTTTCTCCCTTACTGAAGCTCATCTTGCTCGGTGCCTTACTTTGGCTATTAGATTTTGGGGTGGGGGCCAGTGTGTCAGCCCCAGGCTTTGAAGGTCGCCTACTCTTCCGCTCTTTCTTTCCCTCTCCCGGACTCCCAACTCCCCCATGTGACCGAGCCTGACTCACCGGATCTTGGATGAGAGCTCGTGCAAACCAGCTCCAAACCAGCTCTGCTATCGCAAGAGTCCTGGGCATGAGAGAAAGAACTGAGCCACCCCTCATGAGCACCAGCAAAGCTCCGCCCAAGCTTTCCAGCCCACTGTGAGCTAAAGAAACCGTGGGTGTTTGTGAAGCTGGTTGATTATCCTGCAAAACTAACTAGTGGATGGGATAAAGAGGAGGCAGTTCTAACTGTCTAACCTGTCAAAGAGCAAATCACTCCCAACTCTCGACTCTTTCGCAATTAAAAGTAACAAGTTGCTTGGATGTCACAGCATGATGAAGAGTGGGTCAGAGCTGTCCTTCAAAGGCATCTGCTTTGGGGAAGATGGAGATGTTCAGGTGTCAGCTCATACTCCTCTGGGTATCACTGAAAATTCTGGATTTTATCTATAAAACAGCTAAGACTTGGGAAGGAGTGGAGAGATGCATACCAGCTGTGGAGCCTGGGCTCAGAGAACAACATGGTAAGTTTCCTGGGGTACTTTTTGGTCCATCTATCCTGGACTTGGAAGTGAAGATGTTAGCACTCTGGACATGCCAACAGACAGAGGCCAAAAGTCCCAGTGGAGTCCTCTCTAGTCAAAAGACCAGAAAGGAGACGGCCCCACAAGACACAAAGCTTCCCAAAGGCAGCCACCCTCCTCTAGTCAAACGTCACAGGAAACACTGGCCCCTGCTCCAGCTGCTGTCCCCCAAAGGCTGTTTGCCAGTCTGGACTTCTTCCCTGGAGCAGCAGTGATGAGGGATGGAGAGGTGAGTCAACGCTCCCACTGTGACGAGAGACGGAAACCCTTCAGAGAAGACAAGTAGGAGGATGGACTGTTCTTCCTGCCAGCTGGTCATAAGCTGCTCCCTACCCACTCTGTGACAGTGGGGACCATCTGGGAGGTAGACTTCCACCCTGTCCCCTGCAGCAGGAAGGAGTTGTCCTCCCTCCCTCGGGAATGATGTCATAGGAGGCCAAGTGGAACGGCAAGATCATCACTGCTGCCAGCAGTCAAGAGGTCACCGCACTAGAGTTGGCGGCAGAACCCACAGGAAGAGCCAGGGCCCCCTCTGTCTGGCAGCAGTGACAGAGCCCCCTGGCAAACAGTGGCAACTGGATGGAGAACATGGCCTTCTACCCTCACCTGGCAGACATGAGGCAACATTCCCCATCCCTTTCTGTGCTAGAATGAGGTCTGAACTGGGAGGCCCCGACAGAAGGTTAAATACGACTCAATGTCTTGTGATATAACATGAATGTGACTGAGCGTCAACAGTAAATCACTCATCGTGGCAACAGTTGACAAGCTCATACACTGACTAAGAAGACCCAAGGTTGACAGAAGTGACAGAATCATGTCACAAGGATTTCTGACCAGTCACAGGTAAAACACTCTCATCAGCAATTATGAATGACCATGGCTGGCACAAGCAGAAGGTAGAAAGCCTAAGAAAGGAATTTAGTCTAAAGAAGAGCTGATCCAGGTACAGCATCTCACATCTGCAGTCCTAGCCCTTGAGAACTGTCATGGGTTCAAGGCCAGCCTGGCTACAGAATTAAATCCTGTCTCAAATCAACAACCACAATAAGAAAAAAAAAGTGAAAGGAAGCTTTAGAATTGAGCAGTATAATCACAAAATAATCTCAGTGATTAATGGGAGAGAGAGAAAGAATATTCAACTGTAAAATAGAATAATAAAAATGACTCTACCTAAACAGCAAAGGGGAGCTAGATGCATGAACAACAGACAGGACCCTATGGATCAGAGAATTGTAGTAATGGCAGACCATTGGGTCATCCGAGTGCCTGAAGCAAAGGGGCCACTTACTTTGCAAGCTTGGTGCTTGCCCTAGGGACTTGGCTCTGGCCTGGGGTCTAAGGGAGGCATGGCTGTCCTCTAGCCACCTAGGGTGATGGCTTTGGGCAGCTCAGTAGATCAGAGGTCTCTAACACTGCGGCCAGTTTTATGGGCTGGGCCAAGGACTGACTGTGGCTCCCTCTGGAGGCCTCCAAGAGACATCCTGTCTGTTCCTGGCCTTGCCAGCAATAAAGAGGTTTCCAAGCAGTTAGGGTGGGGAAATACCATAGGGGAAAAATACTGAGAAACAATGGCAGAAACTTCCAAACTGGGCAAAAGGCATAAACCAGTAGATCCTAATGCAGAGGAAGCCCCAAAGGATAAACTCCAAAAGCATTCCACAAAATCCACAACATTTACTTTATTAGAAACTAAAGAAAATAAAATGATTGTCTCTTTATTGGAGAACAGTAACTCCTTCTCTATATGGCACAAAAATTTGGATATCCGTGGCCATGGTGTCCTGAAAGGTGGCTCTATGTTTATTGGATGCTGAAAGAGAACTGTCATCCAGGCTTAAACCTAGGGTTACTATGATTGGTACATTAGATATTATCCAAATGAAAAACCTTCGTTCTATGAAAGACTGATAAGTACATGTAAATAAAAGCTGCATGGTGGGAGAACACCTGTATAAGCCACTTACCTCTCTGACAAAGAACCCATTTGTGATCCTATATATTCTATAATCTAAAATTGGTGACTGACTCTTAAATTCAAGTTAAACAAAAGCAAACAATCCAGTTAGTACATGAGCAAAAGACACAAACGTCAGACTGATGAAGGTAACCCAAAAGCAAAGAGCACACAAAGCTGGTCAACATCAGCCACCAGCAAATGGAAGTTCAAATCCCAGTGAAGTACCATACATATGCCAATCAGACTCTCTAACGTAAAACCGGCTCCCAGGGCCTGGGGAGCATTGCTATGGGACTGTAAAATGGTACAGCCACTCTGGAATAAAGTCTTACAGAGAGGATGGAGTGGAAGGATTGTGGGCATAGTCATAAAAGCTTGGCATGGAGACTCTTGTGATGAAGTGTTCTGTGTCTTGAGTGTATCCATGCCTCGGTCCTGGATGTGAGGCTGCGTATAGATCTTACAATGTTACCACCGGGAACTAGGGACATTGCTGAGTTTCCTTTCTTTCCCATTTCTTTCTGTCTCTTTCTTCTCCTCCTCCTTCTTCCCTTCTCCCTTCTTTCTTTCATCTCCAAGACAGGGTCTTCCTGTGCAGCCTAAGCGGAGCTTGAATTCGCCATTCTTCTGCTCCGTCCTCCTGAGTGCTGGATAGCAGGTCTGCACCACCAAGCCTGTCTGTTTTTCTCTCGGTGTGTTCTTTTTCAACTACACACAAATTATACAGCTCCTTCACAATAAAATGTAATTTAAAGATAGGTTTATCTTTGAAGTGACTACACTGTATAATTAATGATACTCTATGAGAAACATTTCCATGATCAATCAAGTTTGGCAACAAGGGGACAATGGAAGCCAGCCGGCTTTCTCTGGGACTGGGTTCCTCAGAGGCTGCATTTGCATGCCCTGCCATAAGTTCTGTGATCCACTGTGGAGGACTTTCCATAAGGCTGTTCTAAGAATTAAAGGAAGTGATTCATGGTGGGGTACTCACTTCCTGACGCAGACAGGAAGCTTCTCATCACTGTTACCTTATTCACTGTTTACAATCATCCTGTTACTTGGTCCTGCCTATATTAAGTTTAAAAAGATTAAAATTGAGGCCTAAAGAAGTTTTAAGATTTGAAAGGGCACAGCTGGTAAAAATAAGAGCCAACATTCAGTCTTGGATCAGTTTCCTGATATCTACTATGAATTTTGAGGCAATACTGCTGTGGGATGTCTTTCTGGATGCTGTGAATATGTGCTGCTCCCATTGGCTAATAAATAAAGCTACACTGGCCTATGGCAGGGCAGGATGGAGCCAAGTGGGAAAATCCAAGAGAGAGAGAGTGAGAGAAGAGGAAGGAGAGTGGGGGGGGGGGAGATGCCACCCCACTGCCAAAGGAGCAACAAGATGCCAGCAGACTGGGCAATGCCACTGCCATGTGGTAACATATATATATTAATAGAAATGGGTGGAGTTAAGTTATAAGAGCTAGCTAGCGAGAAGCCTGACCCATAGGCCATATAATTTGCAATTAATATTAAGCCTCTGAGGATTATTTTATAAATGGCTGAGGGACCGAGGGGCCAGGTGGGACCAGAGAAACATGGGACTGTGGGGCTTGGTGGGACTGGAGAAATTTATGGCTCCACAGTGCTTTCTCAAAAGTTTGCTTAAAAAAATCAGAGCAAGGGGATCGGAATATGATGGTTTACACCTTTAATCCCAGCACTTGAGAGACAGAGACAAGCAGCTCTCTGTGAGTTTGAGGCCACCCAGGTATACACAGTGAGTTCTAGGATATTCAGGGCTGTTACACCGAGAAACACTGTCTTGAAAAATAAAAATAAAAATAAAAAGAGCATGGGGGAAAAGCAGGAAAATCTTACAAGTCTCTCATTTAAATGGTTTTGTTTATTACTATATAAACACCCTTCATAAACTAATAATTAAACCTTGCTAATACAATAACAGATGTAATATTAACCTACCAGTTCATGACAGTAAGCAAAGGACATCTAAAAGTGTTTAAAATCAAACTCTCTCTCTCTCTCTCTCTCTCTCTCTATATATATATATATATATATATATATATATATATATATATATATATATACCATGCCATGAAGTTTGTGAAGCAGGACTCTGGTCCCTCTTGTGTCACACATGCCTAGAAGAGTAGTAATTGGCAGGTAAAGCACTAAATGAAAGAATGTATATTTAGCATATAAAAATAGAGATTCTCTTGTTGACTGGTACTTGTTGAACACTACAAATTGCATGTGTCTTCTAATAACCACTTTTGAACACAACTAGATTCTTTTTTTTTTTTTTGGATTTTTATTTTATTTTATTTTACAATACCATTCAGTTCTACATATCAGCCACGAGTTCCCCTATTCTCCCCCCTCCCACCCCCTCCCCTTACCCCCAGCCTACCCCCATTCCCACCTCCTCCAGGGCAAATCCTCCCCTGAGGACTGCGATCAACCTGGTAGACTCAGTCCAGGCAGGTCCAGTCCCTTCCTCCCAGACTGAGCCAAGTGTCCCTGCATAAGCTCCAGGTTTCAAACAGCCAACTCATGCAATGAGCACAGGACTTGGTCCCACTGCCTACACAACTAGATTCTTCTGGGGATGGAACATATTGATAATTAAAACTGAGTGACTGACTGTTTACTTTTGGTAAGTGATCCTACTTGATCATAAGAGGATTCCACTAAGTGCAATGAGGTGACAGGTGCGGAGGGTTGATGGTGGGACAGGCCTGTCATAGTCCACCGGGGTGATGTTGGAAACAGGGGCTGACTTCAGGAACAGCTTGCAATGATCACAGACTTCAAACCATTTTGTAAATTTCAGGGAGACAGAAAAGATGGAAAGCCGCAACCAGCAGGAATTGGAAGGTGACACAGGTCACTAAAACAAGAAGCTAGAGTCAGTGACAAGGCTGATCTCCATAGCCAGAGTTAATGCTTTAAGATGAAGCTGGCTCTGGAGTCAAAGGCCAGTTTTGTGCCCTGGTGTCCCAGCTGAGGGGGGCTGCAGCTGCCAGTTTAGAAGCTTCTCCATCCTGCCCAAGGTCTGCATGGCCTCTGAGTGGTGCTCCCAGATCTGACAGCAGAAGAGGGTTGCAGGGAGCACCATAAGAACTTACCAAAACCTGAATGCCACACCATGAGCTTTTCTGGTTGTTAACAAATGCGTCTAACAAAGCAGCCAGAGGTGTGGACTTCATCTCTCCTGACCAGGGCAGCCTGAGCCACACATGGAGGGGGTCCACAGCATCCCTGCCAGTGGGAAGGAGCACTCACGAGTACCTGGAAGCCAGGCATTCTGACAAATCCTACTCCAGAGCAAATGGCTTTCACTTGATGTTATCAGAGGTAACTTTTGAAATTTCACTTCATTATTTATGAAGTTTTAATCTTTCATGTCACAGAGAGACTGAAATTCAGCACTATGGCTTGGGGCCAATATGGGGAACTAATTATTTTGTTAGAAGCAGCACTGTTTAGTAACTAGAAAAGCAAGCTCTAGAGTCAGACAGACCTAGGTGAAGGTCTCAGCTTGGCCACTTCTTCAATCTGCCAGCGAGAAATGAGATTAATAGCAGTGGCTATCTATCTGATGAGGTCTTTGAAAAGATTAAGGAGGCTGCTATATGTAAAGCAGGTCACCTGGTAACTTGCTCAATCAATAAAACACTCAGTTAGCACCCCTCCACATCAGCCCTGCTATTTTTCTTAGTCGAAACCTTTCTTTAAAGATCACAGCTTTCATTTTTTTTTTATGTTCACACTACCCTTTAGGTTATTTTTCTATAAACTCTCAGAACATTATTTGGTGTTAATTGGCATTGTTTTGGTCACAAAGAACAGTAACCAACTCTGGCTCATTACATGGGGAGAAAAGGTAAGTCACTGGGAAAGCTGCATCATACACAATAATGGTAGAGCTGTGATAAAGTCACTCAGACTGGTTCCAAATAGGATAGACAATAGGTAACTGGATGCAACGTTTTCCAGCCTCATGTCTCTTCCAGATTTTATGCCTCTGTCATGTGACTGTTTGAAGGTGAGCCTGTAAGGAGCAGTCACCAAGATGATACATTTATTTTCCATCACCACGTGACAAATTGTGTTAGTTACTTTCCCCACTTCTGTGACAAATATCCAACCCCAGTGGAAGGAAAATGGGGTTGTTTGGGGACATAGTTTGAGAGTACAGTTCATCATGGTGGGGAAGGCATGGAGGTAGGAGCTTGAAGCAGCTGGTCACATGGCTGGCCACATGGCATCTGCAGTCAGTGAGCAAAGAGAGAGAGAGGAATGCCATGCTCAGCCCACTTCCTCTTTCCCATCCAGTCTGGCACTGCAGCCGCATTTAGGGTCTTCTCACCTTAATTCACACACTCTAAAAAGTCCCTCACAAACATGCACAGAGGTTTGTTTTAATGGTAGTTCTAAATGCTGCCAAGTTTACAATCAAGATTAACTACCACACTGATTCATTACACATTAGGCAGCTTTTTATGACAAATTTAGTAGGAACTTGGGTATAGTTACCTGGATCCTATGCCCAGGGTCTCATCTGGCTGCGTTTGTCTGGAGGCTTTGAAAGAAAATCCATTTTCAAACGCATCCAGGTTGTTGGGAGCATGCAGCTCCATGTTGTTGTAAGAATGAGCTTCTGTTTTGTCCTTGGCTCTTAGCTGGGGTCATTTTCCGCTCCCTGAGTTCACCCTCGGGTCCTAGCCATGTGGACCTCTCAAACAGGGCAGCAGGTGGAGCTCTCTTCAGCCTGCTGTGACCTCGTGGGAGCACAGAGTGGCACCCACCTGCCCTTAATGGTGTGATTGCCTAGGGGGCACGGACACTAGAAGCTGAGGATCTTGGGATACTGCACTGGGTCAAATTGTGTTGCTCCCAAAGCCATGGCTTTGCAAAAGCAGTGGATGTGGCCCTGTTTGGAAACTGGCTCTTTGCCAATACGATGGAGCTAAGATGTAGTCATGCGGGATTGAGGGTGGGCCAATCTGATGACTTCTGCTTGTATACAGAGAGAAATTCAGGCCCCTAGAGGCAGAGATGAAGGCTACGGAAAGATACAGGAAAAGCTAAAACTGTGCTGCCATGAGCCAAGGATGTAGGCCACTGTCAGAAGTCAGAGAAAGTAAGGAGGGAATCTTCCTGACATGGGAAGTCCCTTGCTGGGACTCTGATGTCACATTTGTAGCTTTTAACACCATGCGAAGACAGTCTGCCATTTTAAGCTCCCAGTTTTTATTAGTTCACTACAGGAATCCTAGGAAATGAGTCTATCAGCTCTTTGGAATTCTTCCCATCACAGGTGACTTATGAGAATGGGTAGGCAAGTGACCCCTAGAAAAGAGACCCCCATAACAGGAAACCATTTGTTGAGTGTGACAAGTCGTGGAATAGATTCCTCTCACCTTCAAAAAATATTTTTACATATTTTTTCTTTAAGACAAAATCATATTCACCCAACAATGACAAGAACAGTCCATGGGCCCCTGCAACCGATTTGCAGAGACATCTTTGTTTGCTGTTTGCATAGTTTTCTGTCTGAAACCCTGTGTGGGATCAAGTGTTGGGTGAGAAGGGTATTAATGTAGTTAGAGCGTCCACCGTCCCTGGCTTTGCGATTTGATAAATGTTATTTTTAAATACCTGGAGCTTCCATTTAATCATGTGCAAACAAGACTTAGTGATGCCCTTTAGTCGAGCAAGTTGGCATCAGATAAGGACGCCCCAGAAAGCAACAGCCGAGCGCCTTCATGCACAGAGCTTTTCAATTCTTCACATGGTTTTTCGGGATTTTTAAAGTGAAATTCTCTTTGGCCTACTTTGCTTTATAAGGACATCTCTTTCTGGATTCTTCTGTCTCCACCGCAAGCATCTCTAGGTTGTAGCTGTCTCTCAAGATGAAGGACACAATTTCGCATTGATAATTAATTTGTGCTGGCTTTGGTGTCTCTACTTTCTCAAGCAGTACTTCCGATCTCTTGAGATGCCACACCCCCATTGCAACTGGGGTCCCTGGAAGGTGTCCTTCATGAGACTATGGTCCTACTGACCATACAACATTTCTGGCCCTCCGTCCACATGAGCAGCCATTGCTATGGCCCTTGTACCCTCTCTTTCCACACTGTCCTACAGCCACAGGACATGTCACTGTTCTGGGATGCTCCAGTGACCACATGCCAAAGTCATATCGATATGCTGGTGTGGGGGAGACCAAAAACCCAGTCTCCTGGTTAGAATGCCCTAAATCCTGGCCATCTGCGCCTAGTACTTTTGGTGTGTTAACAGAAACGCTCTTGTCTTAGCTTCCTTCTCTCGAGACTCAGGCAGAGGTCTGAAGATGTGGCTGAGGGGTTGAGCCAAGCAGAAGATAGTCTCTTGTCTTAGCAGTTCTGAACCATTCCAGTGGCTGACTAAAGGCTGGAGTAGACTGGCCTTTCTTTTCTTACGATATGTCTCTCTAAATGCGCTCAGCAACCCACTTCTCCTCCTGGGTTCCCTTATCCTCTCTCCCCTGTCCTCCAGTAGTGCCTAGAGGTGTCTGAATCCCAGCAATGACCAGATCTGGAGCTGTTTCCAGGAGGCCGTTTAGTAACCATGACAACAGACCTCAGGAAGCCTACCTGTCCCCTTAGGGCCGACCCCACAGTGAGCAGAGACTTCCGTCAAAGCCTACAAAAGCGTCATTTAACCCCCTTCCTGCTCCCCACCGACCATTTGTGCTCCCCTTCTCCCTGCATCTTCACCTGAATTCTAATCCAAAGAGTACCTCCTTCTGAATTCTCTTTTAACAAAGGAAGAATTTCAGAAAGAGGTAAAGCCAGTGAACAAGAGAAATCAACCGAACAATATATATACTTCAGTTGAATTTATCAACTTGGCACTAATAAGAAATATTATGGTTGAATAGAAACAAATGGAGAAATAGTTTTCTTCCCCATAGTTTACAGTTTGCAGCAGCATCGGCATTCTGTCTGCCATTTCAAACATCCCACGTGGGAGACATTCAAAGCCTGAATCTCCACCAGCAAGGTAATTCAGTACTTAAGAAAAATAACTGTGTGTCAGGCATTCCTGCTGGAGAAGCGTTCCAAAGGAAGTCAGGTCCAGAGAAAACAGCCGTTTCAACTGCCCTGACGCAGGAAGACTCTGGTTCACAGCTCCTTGTTAGTGACTGTATTTTGGGTAGCTTTAAGGTTCTAAGACTTAAGAGGTCAGTTTTTCCATCTTTTCTCATGTTTCTAAAAATATCCTTTTTTAAAAAAGTGGTTTTGTTTAAGTTGACACAGAAAAGAAAATTCATTATTTTAATTCACTTGGTGAACTATTGTGTGTCATAGTTGCATGATAATCTGAAAACGGGATTCCTTCTTCAGTGAGGGATTTTTAAATTATTCACATGGAAGAAAGCTAATTAACTACCACTATTCAAAAACAGGATTTTATTGCATATTGTAATATCATTAGTGTTGATTTATCCTTATCTGCACCTTCATTCTGTAAGCTGAGGTCGAATCTAGTTACTCTTAAGCAAAGAACGCTATGTGATGATTTTTTTTATTTAAATCCCACCTAAAATCTGCCAAGAAAAAAAGCATATGGGATCTGACAGCATGAAGAGCATGTGTGTGCTCCAGTGCGCATGCTCCTGGGAAGGTCCGTGGGAGCCTGATGAAAGCCAGGGAAAGAGCAGAAACAATGATTAACTGACACAGGCTGCGAATCAATTATCTGCATTCAACAGATCCAATATCAAAGCGAGCCGATCTTACTCTGTCAGAACTACAGCCCAGAACCAGATGACAGCTCCATGGCCAGCTTCCTCTCCGAGGGTTCCACCTGTGTGTGGGTAGGGAAGTCATTGAAAGTTGCTGCAGGACTCGGGCACTGGCATCCAGCTCTTGGTGCTCCCTCTTCCTGGGTCTAGCAGACACTTCTGATTTTAAATGCTCCTTGGTAATGCAATGTCTAACAAGAAAATATGATCTGAAGTTTTGCCCCTCTGTCCCAGCCACACAGAAATGCAGCTTTTTAATTATCTAGCAACGCGTTGTTTAGTAGCAGATGAAAATCCAGAAATCTTTGGAAGGAGAGATGTTTACAGGGTTATGAGGCTAAATTGGAAAAATGCAAATTAGTTATGATTGAGTAAGTATCACTGCTGGGGCTTTTGTTTTTCCAAAGCAACCTCATCTTTCCTCTGTGAGGGAGAAAAATATAAAGACGTAAAGCTCCCTCTAAGTAGCTTATCTCTTTAGGTAGGAAACAAGCTACCTAAATGACTTCAACAATGACTTCATTTCTCGGTAAAGTACCTACTTTGTGTCTGCCAGGTCCACTGTGGCCAGCATTCTGTGGTTGGGATGAGACCTGTAGAGTCCAACCTTGTGATCTGTGCTTTGGCATTACTATGGAGTAGTGAGGGGCATAAGACAAGCTCGGAGGTTCGAAGATTCCATCTACAGTGGTGTGTGAGTGTGTGTGTGTGTGTGTGTGTGTGTGTGTGTGTGTGTGTGTGTGTGTGTGTATGTGTCTATCAGAAAAGAGACAGCTCTGGGACGTGCCATCCTGAACAAGACCCCATCGCTGTCTGGCCAACTAACCTGAAGATGCCAGGCATTCGATAAGTATTTGTTGAGTTAATTTCTATTTGTATACTCACAATCATTAAAATGCCAGAGACTGTGGGGCTGGAGAGCTGGGTCAGTGGTTAAGAATGCTAGCTGCTCTTGCAGAGGACCCAGGTTCAGTTCCCAGCACCCACATGGTGGTGTGTAACGACCTGGAACTCTATGTCCAGGAAATCTGACATCCTCTTCTGGTTTCCAGGAGCATGAGACACACATGTGATACAGACATACACATGCAAGCAAACACTCATGTACATAAAGAGAAAATAAATAAATCTTAAACAAAAACAAAAACAAAAAACCCCAGAGTCAATACAATACAAGGAGAAGCCCCATGCAGGTGTGACTGGCCAGGCATTCCTGTGGGGGCTGTGCTGCAGGTAGTGACCCGGGGATCAGGGATCCATCTAGTACTTTTAACATCCTCTGGGTTGTAATTGTCTTATACTATATACTTTCCAAACAGCTGAACATAGAGCGAGAAGAGAGTGTTTTGCATATTTAATTCTAGAAGGTGTGCAGCACTTCCTAGGACAAAGTTGTCCTCTTGAGAACTATTCACACAGCTCTAAAGACATAAGAGGACCAGGAAATGCAGCCATCTCATTGAGAGAGATAAAACAGTTTGGTGAGTGGCTAGCCAAGCTTTGTCATGATAGAAACCTGATAAAAATATAATAAGGAGAGTAATCAGACAGAGTCAATGACCAGAGAAGCCTGGGCTGTAGTGATATGTGTTAGTCAGTGCTCGTAAACAAAATCCAGAGAGAAAGATCAAGGCCAGTGCAGCCACATGTAGCAGATGAGCAGAAATGAAGGGTAGGTAGGTTTCAGAAAATGAAGGCAGGGGCCAGATCATTTCTGAATTCTTCAAGGACCAGTTAAGGTGTTGCTGGGAAAAGGAAGTGACCTAGGAGGCTGGGGTTTGGGAAGGTATCCTTGAGAGGGCCATATACATGGACCACTTCCGTAGTTAATCATTTAGGGGCTATAATCTCTGAATTTCAGACAGATGACGTTTGTTAGTTATGAGTCATTTAAGCTTAAAGCTCCATGTGTACATAAACACGCTAGTATCTTTCATTGGTCAAGCATCAATCATTTGACAGGTACTACACGCACATGTTATGTACTTGCATGTGTACACACACACACACACACACACACACACACACACACACGCGCACACACACACACCATCTCTTATTCTTTCACTCTTTCTTTAATCTACTAGTTTTCCTTACTTTCCATGAAAAAACAAAATTTAGAGAGATGGTTTTGCCACACTTTCCATGAGTGATATTGCTAGGATCTGAGCACAATAAATCCAGCCCTTTATCCCAAGGTACAATGCAGTAGCATCTTTGCCCACACACCCTGTCAAACATATGCATGTGTAAAAATGAATATTTAATAACATAGTGCATCAAATAGCTATTGTTGCATAACAAACCTCCCCAAAATATAGTGATTTAGAAACAATTCCTCATTATTTTCCATCAAGTTGTGGGTTGGCTGGGCAGTTCTGCTGATGTGAGCTAAACTTGGCTGGCTTGGGATACTGTCTTTCCTGTATCTTTGAACAGCCAGCCAGTTGATTGAGGGATTGCCCGGTCCAAACTGGCCCCAGTTGGATGTTCTGGCTTAGCTCCCCTTGGTTTCTCCTCCACCAGGGGTTTAGCCCTGTGTTACTCACATGGGGATGGCAAACTTTAAGGAGAGACAAGAAACACACCAGGCCTCGTGAGGAGCAGGCTTCTAGCTGGCACATCACCATGCTTGCCTTGTTGGTCCAGGAGACACACAAGACCAACCTTTGTTCAAAAGTAGGAACGAATAATACCTTTTCTGAAGGGAAGTGCTGAAAAGCCACTTTCCCAAAGGCCTGGACAGAAAGAGGGGTAGAGAATGAGACCCTCCCCCCTTTTTTTCAATCTGCTTACTACATCTAATATCTTTAGACATTTTTCCTATAAAAATAAATAAAGCAGATGGGAGAACAGAATGCTCTCCTAAGATGTGGTTGCAGCGGTTAATCTTTTTATCCACTTGGCTGGGTTCAGACGTACCTCTGAGTGTGCCTGTGATGATGTTTCCAGAGAGAATTAACTGGAGAGGAAAGACCAATTTAAGAGTACGTGGCACCATCCCAGGGACTGGGATGCCAAACTGAAGCAAAGGAGCAGACAGAGCAGAGGATAAGCACCGGCACATCCCTCTCTCTGCTTCCTGGTGTATAGGACCTGCGAGCAACCTGCCATCACAGACAGCCCTGTCCCCCGTGCTGTGCCTTCTGAACCACTGTGGACGCTGTCCCCTGCGCGGTGAACCACACCATCCATTTTCTGCTTATGCTGCTTTTTGTCACGTGTTTGGTCCCAGTGACGAGGAAAGTAACCACTAACACAGTGGTTTTCCTAACGAGCACAACAGCACACGAATCTTCTAGGCTGTGCATTGTTCATTCCCGGTGGCCTAAGAAGTATAGAAATGGATAATGCCTTAAATGGATAAATAGCTCTTTTATGTAGGGAGGCAGGGCATGAAAATAACCACGTCTGAGCACATGAAATAGCTTTGCAGCAGAAGATTTTTAAAAAGCAAAACAAAACTGAAAATTTGACTTCCTGTGTGCCCTGCAAAGGAAGGGGGGGGGGGGAGGTGAGGGGAGAAACTGTGAATGTGTGATGAGCAGCTGGCTTTTATTTTTAAACACATATTATTGCTGTGTGTGTGTGTGTGTGTGTGTGTGTGTGTGTGTGTGTGTGTAGGGGAACTTACTAAGGAATTCTAACAAGCAGGAATATCATTTCCAGTGAGTGCTAATGAGATCAGCTTGGTATTTTCAGAATAAAGTAAATCTTTGCTTTGTAACCATTTTCCCCCTTGAGTATATAAAACTGAGAAAAGAAACCCATCAAAGACTGAGAGGTTCGAGTGCTGCGGAGTCTCCCAGCCTCCAGGAAATGTTTGGAAGCCCTGAGTTGGGGCTTTGTTCACTGTGGAAACAGATCTTCCACAGGAAAAGCTTCAGGGCTGCTCATGTGGGAGTCTTCAGGTGTGTGAGCCTGTGACACGGAGGACTGTGCCCGAGGGAGGATGACATGCTCACTGTGGGAAGTAAGGTGCTGAGGGACTACGACTCTGAGCTCCACAACTCTGAGCAAAATAAATTACAATATTTAAATAAAGTATAATATTCATAGAAGCCCAGGGAGTAGAGACCCAACGATCCCTATTCTCCATGACCACCTAGTAGTAAAGTTGGAAATGGTAAGGCAGTTGACCCGTAATCAAATTGTTTTGCAGGGGCCTTGCTGTTATTTATTCACATATTCTGGTGGAGATGGGAAGCACTGTAGACGGAATGTGAGGCCCTGTGCATGCTGAACAAATGCTCTACCCCTGAGCTACCACCTTAGCCATCCCGAAGGTCTTCTAGTGACTGACTTACTGAACTGATACCTATAGCTCTCACCAAGGCTGAGTGGGAAAACTGTCCAGGAAGGCGAGGCAAGGACGGAGGGTCTAAATGACCAGTCACTGTGCAAACCAAACTGAGCAAGCCTGGGGGTCAGACCAGCCTGCTGGTGCTGGTTCAGGGCCTCTCTGCTTCACTGCCTTTGATCTGTCAACAAAAAACAACCACTCTTACCACAGCGTCTCTTGTCCCAAATGGACACAAAGAGTCAACATGATTTTTTCTCCTAATTACAGTTTTTACTCTTTCTTCTGGAAAAAAGTTAAATTAATGTTGCAAAATTATGTGTCAATCTCCAGAAGCCTATGAATTCATGACTATCAACACTGAAATGTCACCTTAGGTTTTTCCATGGGGCTGAGCACACACACCAGGGAAGCAAAATGCATATTTAAGGGTAAAAATGATTTTGAGACCTCCTGTAGAATTTCTCTTGAAGCATAAGATTTAGGCAAAAAGATGATTGTTTTTTGAGTTATATAGGTAGGATTTACATAACACAATTGTGAAGACAGAATATAGCTGGAGACCACTGGGCTTCAGCTTTTGTATACTGATGATGGAAAAGGCAGAAAACAGGTCCACACTAGCTTCCACGTCCTCCTGTAAAGTACTTGTGGAGAAATCCCCTATTTTTCTCACTTAAAATCACTGAAAACATGACTGTATTCTTTCCAATTCATTTCCTCACCACACTCCCCACAGCATTTCTTGACTTCCGTCAGTGCTGTTGGAGAAATGGCAATTTTTATTTCTTCATTCATTCGTTTTCTTAAGAGAGGACCTTACTCTCTTCCTATGCGGCTCAGACTGGCCTGGAGCTCATGATGGCCTGGTGCAGAGTCTCAAGTCCCTGTACCTCCTCACCGAGTGATCCAGGATTTTGTGTTGTTCTACATTAAATCACAACTGGAAATGTCCTCTAAAAGACTGAGTATCCATTTGGGTAAAATTAGGGCCATTTGTCTCTGTCTTTGTTCATTTTGTTGGTGTTAACATTTGATCTGCTTTGATGCTTGAAAGACTTGGAAGGAAGTCTCCAGCCAGCATCCGCCATGACAAGGACAGGTGATACCCTCAGAAATCAGCTCATCTTGTGTTGGAGGTCTCTGCTCTTCTCTCACAGATGCCACCAGCTGACTTCTGACACGTTTTGATTGGAATCATTTTAGGTCAGTGTGCTTTTCCCAGACTGCATCTAGCAAAATAAAGTGAATGATAAAGGGCTTGTGATATGAAGAACCTTGTAGGGTAGGTTGATTACTGGCTTCTTTGGGGGATGTTCTTGAGAAAGAACACTTGCATTCCCAACACACACATACACATACTCTCTCTCTCTCTCTTCCTCTGTCTCTCCCTCTCTCTGTCACATGTGTGCACACACACACATGCACACACACACACACACACACACACACACACACACACACACACACCACTCAAACAATTGCCATGGTATTTAGTCTTTCAGAAAAGATCTAAGGGATGGAGGTGGGGCAATATTCATAACATCTTAGCAAAACCTCTTTGTTGGTCCCCTGCCTCTGCTTTGCACACAGGCTGTGACTCTAGGCTATGACCTAATCTCTGCTCCTCACTTGAGAATGCTTCCCTGACGCACCTGACTCAGTGTCTCTCACTCACGTCAGTGGCCGACAGTCTGCTGTCTTCTCTCCATATCTGCCTTCCTCTCACAGCCACATAACTCATCTTTCCAGCCTCTGCCTGCACCCTGAAGCCCTCATTTATGCTCCTTGGAAATCTGCCCATTGCCCAGATTTTTCCCAAAAGGGAAGTCCAGGTGCTGGCAACCACAGAGCCAGAACCCTCTCTTCTTGAAGGGCAGAGAAACCTGAGAAGACCAGTGTGAGCGGTAATCCTTTCTAATTACCACGTTTGCACAGCTGCATCTTGCCCTGTGTGCCACCCCGTGGAATTGCGTGGCCACAGCCAAGCCCTTCTAGGCTGCTAGAATGCAATGCTTTCTGAGACATGCCGACTTGCGTGTGTATGCCCATGAGAACTTGGCAGTTGGAAAAGATAAGCTCATGCTCCGGAAACAAGGTCAACTGTGGAAGCTTCACCTTATTCGCTCCCCATAAAACAAAGAAACAGGCCAATGCTAGGACTTCACTCGATCTTTAAGTGGGGAGAAAACTAATTTTGAATTCATTCTGAGTAGGTCCATCTAAAACCTGTCCCGATGATTCATAAACTAACTTCAAAGAACAATCAATCCCTGGGTCATGCACTGGGACAGGGCTGAGCTGGGTGATTCTTCCGCTCAGCTGGCTTCAGCTGAGGGAAGTCGGTTGAATTCAGTGGGTGGCTGGCCTTCCTGAGGGGAACTGTGACCATATCATTTCTATGCCTGGTCCCTGGTGGCAATGGCTCTGCTTTGGCTCTCTCCTCTCCCTAGGCTTCGCTTGGAGAGTCTGGAGCTTCCCTTATACGCATAGGCTCTTCTACTGTATGTGGCTGTCCTCACCATAAAGAGCAAGAAGAAGGAGACACTGAGGCCATAAATTGTGGCAAATTCATTTTTTTTTTTTTTAAATCTGAGCTCCCCTCGCAATTCATTCACCAATCGGGTCCAGAGAATGCCGGCTTATTTATAGGAAGCAGACTTCATTATTGGTTTTCACACACCTGCCTGTAGAATATAAATCTTAGGCCCTGTTACCACGAGATTCTGTGAGTTTCTTAGGTTCTTTTAGGTTAAGCCTACATTAGGGAGGTCATCATCGCCAGGCTTTAATGTCAGTCTCCTAAACAGAACTGGAATGAACCTCCTCTTGAGGAGAGGGAGCCCATTCCTGTGGTGGGTCATAAAGTACAGTTTATGAGCATCTTGGCCCAGATCCGCTGTCGTTTGGATGCATAATGACCTTGGGCACTGCAGTGTAATATTAATGTTGAAAGGGAGCCATTAAGGCTAGGCTCCTACCAAGAAAATAACAGTGAAGTTAATTCAAATGACTCCCTCCAAAGTTCCTGCCTCTATCCAAACAACAAGATCACTTTGTTTTACAAGTTAAAGGCTGCAAGGCCACGTTTTTCCCTTTGCTAATGAGCAAATCACTGGGTGCCTGAGAACAGAGCAGGAGCAGTAGCATTCAGCTGACTGGTTCAAGTGCAGAACATGGGGCCATGGGCCTTTTCTTCAGTAGGGCATTGTTGGCCGTAATTGCCCAAAGACTTGGGGAGGAAGGGCAGAATTTTACGGAAGATTGTTTATTACTATATATCAAACAAGCCTCAAATCTTAGTGCTTTAATCTATTTTCTTCATGCCCACAATGCCTTGGGGTTGCCTGAGCTCAGCTGGGCAGTTCGGAGTCATCTTCCGCCGTAGGCCTCTGAGGTTTCACCTGACTTTGGAAAATGCAAGATGGCACCATGGCCACCATGGGAGCTTGTGACCAGAGCTCTGGACACCTCATCTTCTTAGTCTCCATGAGGCCAGGCTCTCTCAAAGCATGGCAGATGGGCTGTAAGAGGAAGAAAGCAGGAGTTCCAGTCACCCAAAGGCCTACACTTTCAGGATGTCATATCTTCCATATGTCACTGACCAAAGCAATCATAGGCCCAGCAAATTTTCAAGAGACTGGGGAATGGGCCCCTGCTACTAGGGATTGGAGCCCAGGACTTCATGCATGCCGGGCAAGGGCTCCAAGATTGAATAGTATTTCTAGCTCTCTTTTGCTTGTTAGTTTGAGACAGGGTGTCATTAAATTGCCAGGGCGGGGGGGGGGGGGGGGGGCAGTGAACTCACTCTGAAGCCGAATCAGATAGTGAACTCCTGATCTTCTGCTTCAGCCTCTAGAGTAGGTGGAATTACCAGACCCAGCAAGCCATATGTACCCTTTGACATAGACAGTGACATGAGAACCCATGAGGGATCGCTGGAGGCTTGTCAGTCAAGGCTCTTCAGAGAGCAGAATCAGTAGGACCAGAACCTATCCTATGCTGCCCAGACTGATGAGGTACACTTCAGAAAGCAAGACAAAGAGAGAAGGAGGAGAGAGCGAGGGAGAGAAGGAAGAAGAGAAAGGAGGAAGGAGAGAGAGATCTCCAAACTCGGCAGGTAATCTGCTCCAATATTTTCTCCTTGCTCAGAGGAGGTCTACTTTTTTTCTATTAAGGTCTTCTGATTAAAAGAGGCCCACACACATTATTAAAGGTAACCTGCTTTATTCAAAATTCATTGATGTAAATGTTAACCCATTCTTCCTGCCCAAAACTAAACCAGAACTACCCCACAAAAATATCCAGGACAGTATTTACTGAACTATCTGGGTACTTTGACCCAGCCAGATTGATGTACAACATTGTGTATCGCCAGGGCCAACCTTGGAGCTCGGCGACCACAGCAAGCAGAGGGGCAGTTCTTCTTCACATCTTTCTATCCTCTATCTGGTTTGTATTTCCTTTACCTACAGGGTTCTCCTCTGAGTCTCAACTTCCCAGCCCGTGGCTCCCTCTCTCTCTCTTCTATTCTTTCTTTTTTCATGGGCAGCAAAGTAAACAAAGTCCCCCTAGCCCTGGCTGCTGGACAGGGGTGTTTCGTTTGTTTAGCATTTGGTCAGTAGAGAGTTCTGAGGATCATGGCGAGCGAGGTAGGAAAAACATCAGACTAGATAATCCAGCACATATTGGCCCTGCCAGGCCTGGTGGCTCCCCCTTTCTACCCTGAACCTCCCCACCTCTCTCCAGATTTATCATTCTAGAGCTTTAGCTTGTGTATCAACTCAAGAAGACCAGAGGAATTCCAGTCCCTATGTGCTCCGCAACAGGACCTACATTGCTTTGTTTTTAAAAGGCAGGAATTTCCCAGTCCATAGAAGGAGGGAGCAGCACCTGTCTGGGTTGAGGGAAGAAGATGAAATTTTAGTGGGTGGAACTGGGCTGGTACTAGGAGAAGCTTTGTGGTAAACAATTCCTATTTGTGTTTGAGTGGCCGCATGGTTACCCTCAGGGTTGGGTAGAAAACATCCTTTCTACCTTTTCATCCACACCTGGCTTTGAATGCAGAAAAGTAGATCCACCTTAGCAAGCTCTTAAAGCTTTTCTACTTCGTACACTTTGCCCAAGGGAAGTTCCTTTGTTTGAATTTTTCTTTCTTTCCAGGAATGCTTATTAAAACCCAGAGCTTTGTGTATGCGTGCGCACATACAAAGACATTCCTGTAGAGCTCTTCAGTGGGGAGCTGAAGAGAAAGAACTCTTGAACCAACACCCAGCAGAATCAGAAACACTATCTAGGTGTCCAGACGGTAGTAACATGCAGTGAAAACTCAGAGTAAACGTGAGGCGTTGAGGGAGGGTCAAGTGCATACTATGTGAGCATGTCGATCTGAGTGCAGCTTCAGGGCAGAGACAAGTGGAATTCACCAGCTGGCCAGACAAGCCAAATTGCTGAGCTCCAAGTTCAGGAAGAGACTTTGTCTCAAAAAGTGAGGTGGAGAGCAATGGAGGAAGACACCCATCACTGACCTCTCGCTCCCATCCACATGCACACGTATGCATGTACATGTGCGTACATCACACACACAAACACACACGTACAAAATAATTATGCGTGGGTATATCTACAAATATATATGTAACTGCATACAAAATGTTCTAGAAGGATAACTGTCAGTATGACCACTGTTAGACTGGGAAGGGTAATGGATGGAGAAGGGGTCATTTTACATTTTGTTCTATGTATTTAGATTCTTCTCATGTCTTATACCAAGCAAGAAAGCATTTATTTCTTCATCTTGAAACCGTGTGAAGTAGGTGTGTGTTAGCTTGTTGTTAGGGCTGCTGTAGCTATGGGCCATACCCTGAACACCTTAAAGAACAGCGATGCGTTATCTCACTCATGTGGAGTTCAAGATCAAAGTACCAGCATCTCTGAAGTGGGCTGAACATTTGCCTTTGTGTCCCAGGGAAGTGGGCACAGGACAAACCATATGAGGCAGGTAGAGAGCTTTAACCTGCACAGAGGCCTTGGTCAAGCCGTGCTCTGTGAAGACGTGTGGCATCCAACCTCAGGAAGCCACACCTGGAACAGGGCAGAGGGGAGACAGGTGTTTCATCCTTGTGACCAAGAAGTGATGGTGTCACATCGGCTTCCCTTTAGAGCTGTAAGGTGCTATCATCACACTGAGCCTGAATAAAATTTGCAAGTTTTAAGGTTTTAATTCAGAGAGCAGGAAGACTGTTCTCTTTTGAACAGATCTTTAATTATTTCCTGTGTGCCAAAGCATGATCCATGGGAGGCACAACAGCTAAGGGGAAACAGATTATGACCTTGACCTCAGGTTAGTGACCATAGTTCTTGACCTTATTTGCACCACAAACCCTTTGTCGAATCTGATTTTAAAAATAAAACATAGATGTTTTCTCGAAAAGGCACCTAGGAAAATTTGCCTGTGATTTCCAGGTCATGAGCCTCATTGACAGTCCCTTCCTCTGTTGCCTCCATATCGGTGAGCCTAGGGCTGAGGCAAGCCCCTGACCACTGGGCTATACCCCCAGTCATCTTTTCCTCTCTTGTTTTGGTGTGGACTAAGATGCCAGGCTGGTTTTGAACTCCCTCTGCAGCCTAGGCAGGCCTTGGTCTTGTGATTCTCTCATCTTAGTCTCCAGAGTTGCTGGGATTACAGGGGGTGGGGCACCACATGGATGGATCATTTGACTAATCTGCATAAAACTCTTGTACAGTCACTGAAGACTTCAGAAAGGAAGCACTTCTGCAGGAGCCAGATTCATTTTCAATAAATCAAACAAGCAAACAAACCCTCCCAAACTACCACCTTCGTTTGTAGTAAAGAATTGCAAAAGCTTCCCATGCATCCTATTACTGTATAATGCACTTTGGGGACTGGGGTGCCCATGGGCATGGCAGTTCAGATTTCCTGAGTAGTCCCCAGTAGATGACCCTTGTTCTATCTTGATGATGCATTGTAGATGGAACAGTGACGTTGTCACATTGACCTTTCTCTCAGAAAAGAGGCAGAGTTGGAACATCAGCCTCTTTGGGGGCCAGAAGAGGGAGAATGCACCCCCTGCATACAGCACTGCCGCACAGGAGGTCAAGAGGAGAGCACTTAGAAGTTGGGGTCCACAGGATAACAGGACTGCAGCCTCAGTCCCAGGTGTCTCTACTGAGAACTGGGTCTGAGCCCTGTGTGCCTCTTGCAATGGGTGGCAGAGGGTGGTAAAATGTCACTCACAGTGTTTCCTCCTGTGGCGGTGGCCAGAAGCAGAAGAACCTGGAGGATGAAGGAGGAGCTGGGATTGAGGGGCTGGGAATGGAGCAGAGTTGTGTCAATCATGTGGACTGGCAATGAAAGACTAGAGAGACACTCAAAGTGTCTCCAGGGCAGGATGGAAAATGGGACCTTGACAACGTAACACCTTTTCCCTCTCCTCTTCTACCTCCCAGCTCTGTGGCTTGCCTGGGTGTATTGAATGACTCAGCTGAATGGGAATGCCAAAGGGAAGGCGTTGAGTTCCTATCTGTAGGATAAAGCCCGTCTCCTGTCCCTTCACGCAGTACCTCTTACACCAGAGTGCTTGCAGCAGACCTCTAACTCCAGGGTGCTTGCAGCAGACCCTAACACCAGGGTGCTTGCAGCAGACCCCTAACTCCAGGGTGCTTGCAGCAGACCCCTAACTCCAGGGTGCTTGCAGCAGACTTCTAACTCCAGGGTGCTTGCAGCAGACCTTGCAGCAGACCTCTAACTCCAGGGTGCTTGCAGCAGACCCCTAACACCAGGGTGCTTGCAGCAGAGGTTGCTGACGATTTGAAGAGAGGTGACAACAGACAGAGAACAACGGACAAGGAGACTCAGACTCTCTGGGCATTCCAGCTTCCAGGAACCCCTTTGATGTAGTTGAAACTAGATAGTTACAATTTTCCTTAGTTATGATAAAAGATAAGTTAGATATGAAACCTTAGGCTCACAAATGTAATATAGATAGGATATCTTCTTTAATTTTTCCAAATGGACTAGTTATTATAAATAGACTATATATTATAACTGCAATTCTTGCTTGATAATTGTTTTGTTATCTGCAATTTTACTATGTGAAAGTTAAAACCTTCCTTAAAAAAAAAAAGAAAGAAAAGGGGTAGTGCTGTGGGATGTTCTGTATGGCAAATGTGTTAATAAATAAAACACTGACTGGCCAATAGCCAGACAGGAAGTATAGGTGGGACTAACAGAGAGGAGAATTGAGGGAACGGGAAGGGAAGGGGAGACTGCCTGCAGCCACCGCCAGGACAAGGAAGATGTAAGGTACCAGTGAGCTACGAGCCACGTGACAAAGTATAGATTAATAGAAATGGGCTAAATATAAGAGTAAGAGCTAGACAATGGTAGGCCTGAGCTAATGGCCAAGCAGTTTAAATAATATAAGCGTCTGTATGTTTATTTTGTAAGTGGGCTAAGGGACTGTTGGGGCTTGGCGGGACCTGGAGAGAAAACTCTCCAGCTGCACCTCCCACTCCACCTTCTGCTAGGATGCTCAGTTCTCACCTTCAGGCTGCTGAGCCATGTAGCCTTTTCTTCATTCTGCTTTCTCCTTCACTATTTCTCAGGACAGCCTTCTTTTTTCCTATCTAAATGGACGACTGCGGCCAACAATGGTCCTCCCTAAGAAGCTCCCCAATGTCAGCATTGAAGCTGTATTGTGTCTCTCGGATGCTCTGATCCTTCTCTGGGGAGAATGACCAGGCCGGGGCTCCACCCCGGTTTGGGGTAGGTGTTTCATTATAGTCTCCAAAGAGAAAGAACTGTTTCCCCAGCTGCCATCTGCTTTCTGAGCTCTTGTGTGATGGGGTGAGCGGGCAGCATGACAGCGCGGTCCATTTTGCCCATGTCTTATCGATCTGGAGGCTGTAGATCAATCAGTTTTATAGCAACCCACAGTCACGGTTAAGACAACCAAAGCAAACAGCAGCCAGTATAGGAAACAAGCACACCCGGGACCCTTTCGTACACTCAGCTGTGTCCTTCTGTGGGGAGAATTGTGCGCCTGCGCTCCTTGACTGTGGAAGTGAAGGGGGCGGGAACAGCCACCACCACCACCACAACAAAGTAACAGCAGCAACAATGACAAAGCAACAACAACCCACCACCACCACAAAGTGCTGAGCAGAGAAACCCCAGGTAAAATATGGCATAAAAAAAAAAAAGCAGCCACACAAAGCAGTGGAGCTGTCTAGAATACTGAAGCAAAACACAAGTCAGCAATAATTACCACCATAGGATGTTAGTTTTATTTTCTTCTTAGATCCTTCGTACTGCACACTAGAGGTCTGACTAGAAGGAATTCACCCAGAGAATACTGAATACGCTATTACCTGGAAAATCAGGTGGTTCGTCCTATGGATGCTTTTAGTTTAGGCAGAAGACAGGGCTAAGAGTGTGTGCGCTGGGACAGTCCCTGGACTCGGGAACATCCAGGGTAAAGTGGACCGGAAGACAGCCCTCCTCTACCCTAGCTAGAGCTCACCTGTGGCTGAACTCCAGACAGCGAAGGAAGGGCCTCAGGTAACTCCTGCATCAGGACCTGGGACCCTCGCAGTCCCACGATGGCGTCTCCTTTGCAGAAATCCCTGCAATGTATTCAGCCTAAGGAAGGACTCTGAAAAACATTAGTGAGCCTCAGCTGGAAGCAGGAGGATTCCAAGTTCAAAGTCTGTGTGGTACTAACAATGAATTCAAGACCAGGCTGGGCCATGACCTAGACACATTCTCAAATGTAACACTACAAAAAGAGCTAGAGGGGCGGCTCAGCGGTAGGACACTGAGCAGGGTCCTGTGTTTAATCCCCAGTATGAGGAAGAAGGAAGGAAGAGAAGAGGGAATCCCGTTTTACTTCCTCTGGGATGCCTCTGAGATAGGACTGCCCTGAAGGTGAGGTTTATAACACGTGCACAGGAGCACATTCCCATCCTTGGGATGTAACAGCTGAGGAGGGGACAGGTGTTTCGACACCCAGATGAAGAGGAGGAGAGGTATGCGCAAACCCAAGTGCTGGCATGGTCTGTCACGTAAGGCCCCTCTGGTCCACGGTGTAACACACAGGTGCAGAAGGGAATAAAGTCTTTCCCATAGCGTTGGCAGGGAAATAGCTTCTGGATACCATGACAAATTAAAAACCCAAAAGGCAAATCTGTTTACGTAGTATGCCACCATTAGTGAGGACGAGGGTTAAAAGTAAGAATGTATCTGTATTTATACATGATTTCATTTGCATAAGGACACACTGGGATAATACACTCAACATTAACAAAAATGGTAATTTACATGAATAAGAATGGCTTCTTGTGGGAAGGCGAACAGGTGTAGACAATGGGAACGTGAGACTTCTCAGTATCTGTCTTGCTGTAGAGTTTTGATTTCTTTCACCCCCGTGATATTCGCTGCTCAAGTATGTAAATTATTGAGGGAAGGAAAATAATAATTAAGCCTACCCCCTTCTCCATTTACTAAACTCCATCTTTTTTGTTCTTTAAGTCACAAGTTACCACATTGATTTACTCCTTAATAAACATGAATATGTGCCCAGTGCTCTGCCCAGTGCCTGCAGGTTGAAGCATGCACACACCTCTGCAGGCACACGTTGACCATTCATCCAGCTGCTGGCCACTGAGTGGTAGCAGAGGAAGGCTTCAGGAGCTCCCTTGGATATCTGTACCCCACCCCTGGCTCCTTTGACCCCTAACACTGTTCCCTGGGTTCAGCCTCTAGTGACGTACCCCCAGCACTCTGGTCTTATACTGACTGGTTCCTGTAAGGTAAGAGATCTCACACCGTCATGGATGGCCCTTGCTGGACAGCTCCTTATCCACAGTGGGCATCCAGAGACTACAGTTTAAATGAATGAATGAACGAATGAGCTGCCTCCTAGGAGGCACAGCCTAGGAGCAGAGGCAACCAAGTGGCTAGGAAGAAGCAGGGTGGCCTCCTGCTAATGGAAAGTGACTTCTAAACGCCGTGGAGCAGGAGGAAGGATTGTGAGGTCTAAAGTTTGTTTCTATTTCATTTAGATCTGAACAGGAATGGGTTATCCCAGTCAAGCCTCTGCCCAGGAGCTGGGTCCCTACACAAAACTCAGAGATGCTGGCTCAGACACGATAGGACTCTGTAGGATACTGGACTTAGGAGTCTACGGAGAAACTGCCTGTGCATCCCTCGACTTGGCAAATCCTGCTGGATTCCCCACTTGCCTTGTGCCATTGAGGCCATTAAACAGTAAATACAAATGAGGTCGTGTCCACAGCACAGGGTACAGTGGTGAGAAGCTGGTCCAGGAGCTAGCCCTGCTGTTATTTGTCTTGGAGATTTACCTACTGCACTCTGCCCAAACAGATCCTTAACTTGATCAATTTCAGTCCTAAGCTCCCGTTTTTTTCAAATGTGGCAACTTAAGTCATTTGCGGAAAGGCAAACATTTCTCTAAGCTTTGCATCATTCTTTTTTTTTTTTTTTTTTTTTTTTTTTTTTTTTTTTTTTCGAGACAGGGTTTCTCTGTGTAGCTTTGCGCCTTTCCTGGAACTCACTTGGTAGCCCAGGCTGGCCTCGAACTCACAGAGATCCGCCTGGCTCTGCCTCCCGAGTGCTGGGATTAAAGGCGTGCGCCACCACTGCCCGGCTGCTTTGCATCATTCTTAAATATGAATTGCCTAAATATGAATGGGGTCAATTTTCACGGCAATTTATGACAAGCCAGCCTCTGGCTTCTCCTTCCTGTAGCACAGGTTAGGTGGACAATTCTCCCAGTCTTGGCCGTCAAAGCAGACCCACTGACAAAGTGTTTCTGCCCCGTAAGCATTCATTTATATGATTTTCACCTGTCATACTGATTCACCGAGGAAAGCTCGCCAGCGAGAACAGGTCTCCTTCTAGCCTTAATTACTGTAGACCCAAAGATGAATGGCTGTCCTTGGGGAGTGACCACAAAGGACCAGGGTCGCAAAGGGAAATGACTTGAGCTGTCAGCTTCATCTGTGGACCTGATAAGCTACAGGGTGAGCTGAAAAGCCAGCCACTCGGCTTGGTCAGCAGCCGAGGGCCGCCAGCATCAGCATTAAGCTAATGAGACAGAGACAAATTAAAACCGTTTTTCGGGATCAACAGCTGTCCTTGGGGCTCTTGCTCAGAACTGGCTCCCTGTTTTCCTGGGGCTACGGCAGGTACAGATCCGAGAGGTGAGGGGAAATGAGATCTGACTGCCAGAAAGGGCCCTGGGCAGGGCAGGTGGCCCTGGAAGCTGCCTCCCTGCTCCTCCAGGCTGCAGGAGGCAGAGGACACACCAGCACATTCATAACAGTAAGAGGGAGAATTGATTCGAATGAAAAGAGTACAAAGCAGGAAGCCAAGCTTCGTAATGGGTAGAAAACAAAGATAAGGCAACGTTTAAGAGTCACATGACGGAATTAAAGCAAGCAGCATAAGGATCAGGGAAAGGCTCACTGCAAGAAAACACTCGAGGGCTTCAGGGTGGATGTGGAATTAGCAAAAGCAGAGACATGGAGCAGACACTACAAACAGAAAGCCTGAGGGGAAGAGAGAGCTAAGTGATGAATAGAAGACAAAATAAATATGCAATGGAGAGTTAAAATCTTCTGAAATCTTCATGTGCGGGGCCACTCCAAAATACAGTTCAATACAAAATATGCCAGTAACAGTTCAGAGAGCGCTCCGCGGCTCGACTGATGTGACCTCCCATAGGTATACGAACAGATAATACCAGAGTGAAGCAGGGGTGAGGAGGGTGAGGCTGCAGGAGAACAGCCGGAAGTCTGCTGATATGAAGATGCAGGGGAGCTGCTGGGGACCCTTGAGAGCCTCAGTCCGGAACAGATGGAGAGTCAGCCCCCAGAAGTGACCTTCATCTGATGTGGAATGACCTTGAAGGTCATTCCATTGCCCAGTTTCCACTTCTCTCGGGGGACTCTTCTGTGGGTTGTCCTCAGATACTCAAAGGGGCCCTATAGGACTCAGCCCCAATTGCTCATGATGAAAATCTGTTCGTTAACGTATGTTTTCCACAATGTATTTCATTATGTCTCTCTCCTGCATACATGTTGTATGTTTTCTTCTTATCCACCCTTCCTCCACCATCTTCCTACCCTTCTTGTAGGTCCCTTTCTGAAGCAAGCAAGTGCAGAAAATCCTTTAACCTGGATCCCTATTTGGATTTAGTGTCTTAGTTAGGATTTCTGTTGATGTGAAGAGATACCAAGACTATGGCAACTCTTATAATGGAAAGTGTTTAACTGTGGCTGGCTTACAGTTAGGAGGTCCAGTCCATTATCATTATGGTGGTAAGCATGTCAGCATGCAGGCAGACATGGTGCTGACTTCTATGTTCAGATAGGCAGGCAGCAGGGAGAGAGAGAGAGAGAGAGAGAGAGAGAGAGAGAGAGAGAGAGAGAGAGAGAGAGAGACTGAGACTTGGCTTGGCTTGGCTTGGCTTGGCTTGGCTTGGCTTGGCTTGGCTTGAGCATCTGAAACCTACAAGCCCACCCCCAGTGACACACTTCCTCCCACAAGGACACACCTACTCCAACAGGGCCCCATCTCCTAATAGTACCACTCCCTATGGGCCTAGGGGATGGGCATTTGCAACCAAATCCCATGTTCCACTCCCTGGCTCCCATAGACTTGTAGCCATATCATAATGCAAAATGCATTTAGTTCAACTTGAAAAGTCTCCATAGTCTATTACAGTATCAGCACTATTTAAAACTCCAAAGTCCAAGGTCTCTTCTGGGTCTCATGTGATCTCTTAACTATAATCTGTAAAATCAAAATAAAAAAGCAGATCACATAGTTCCAACATATAATGGCACAGGATATGCATTACTGTTCCAAAGGGGAGGAAAGGGAGCATAGTAAGGAAATATTCGACCAAAGCAAGACTGAAAACCAGCTGGCAAACTCCAGATTTTGCATCTCCATGTCTGATGTTAAAGCACTCCGCAGACCTCCAACTCCTTTCTCTAGAACATGGCCCCCTCATTCAAATTTTCACCAACTTTCTGTTTTCGATGGTTTCCTTCACTGCCTAAGTTTGGCTGTCCTGGCACTTGCTCTGTAGACCAGGCTGGCCTGGAACTCTGAAATCTCCCAGCTTCTGCCTCTGGAGTGCTGGGATTAAAGGTGTGCACCACCCCACCCGGCTCTAAGCTTTTCTTTAATTCCTTTTCACAAATTGGAAGCTTAGCTGGGTGGGGTCTCGCCCTGAGGTCACCACTCCCTTTATTCCATTTAGCACCAGGCTTTTCTACAATCTGTTTATCTCCTTGATAAACCTCAGGATTTAGTTCCTTTACACACTTTGGTGCCCCTTTTCTCCTCAAACTGTACCTTTTGTGTTTTTTTCCTTGCTTGGCATGCTCCTTTTCTTTATAGATCTGTGTTAAGTGTGGCCACTAATAACGGAACACCACAGTCAATACAAGGCTGTCTGGAAATTTCCTCTGCCAAACTGCAATTCAGTCTTAGGCAGATTTTTTTTTTTTTTTTTTTGGACAAGGGCAGAAAACAGCTACAATCTTCATTAAGACATCACAGCATGGTTTCTAGGCCACTTACTAACTTTCTTCTCTTATGAAACGTCTTGAACCGGGCCCACAGTTGAAATCTGCGTCTGCACCACTATTTTCCATGCTCCTACTAGTATGGCCCATTAAGCTCATCTTAAAATGCCCAATCAGTTTTCTAGTTCAAAGTCCAAAGCGTTCTATGTTCCTCTAAACAAAAGCATGGCCAGGCCTATCACAGTAATACCCCAATCTCTGATACTAACTTCTGTCTCTTTCTAGGGTTTCTATTGTTGTGGAGAGACACCATGACCATGGCAACTCTTAAAAAGAAAAACACTTAATTGGGGCTGTCTTATAGTTCAGAGGTTTAGTCCATTACCATTATGGACTCAAGTGGCTTCAAGTTCTATGTCTAGATCAGCAGGCAGCAAGAAGAGAGTGAGACACTAGGCTTGGCTTGAGCTGAAATCTCCAAGCCTACCCCAGTGACACACTTCCTCCAACATGGACACACCCACTCCAACAAGGCCCCACCTCCTAATAGTGACACTCCCTATGGGCCTGAGGGATAAGCCATTTTCATCCAAACCACCACACTTGGTTATGCACACTATCCCTCTGTTGTGTGACACTGTTCCTGGGGAGATGTGACCTCTACTCACCTCAGATAGGGAACTGATGGCAGACCAAAGCCAAGAAGCCACCAAATCCAACTTGGTGAACCAAGGAGGTCTTGGGGGGTTTTATACAGGAATGTGGGTGAGGGTTACTTACCAGATCAAAAATTACTCAGCGACAGCAACATCACCAAAGCCCACACCACCATGGATGACAGCTTATAAAAGCTGTGAACTTAGAGGACAACAGCCTGAGGGCAGTTCAGCAGATGGGAGAAGGTCCTTTCCAGGTATTCAGTTGGTCTGAGCCTCTTCCAGGAAGCTTGGCTGGTCCATGCCTCTTCCAGGCAGTTGGTGGCCTTTGTTTCCAATCACCTTAGCTGATCCCTGAGCTGATCTTCTAGAGTGTCTCTCAGAAGTCATTGCTGCTTATACACTCTTCACTCTTGAGGAGGGAGGGACCTAGTAAATCTGGTCAATCTCAGGGACTTCTTGAAGCCCTTGAGTTTTTGTTTGTTTTTTAACCTCCTGAGCTTAATGAACTTCCCTGAAGGGTGGAGTGTCTCACCTTCCCTTAGAACATCCTGGTTTTTCACCCCCTCTTTAACATCTTGTATCTTAACTAATTTCCCTCTAAGGTGGAAGGTTTTAATCTTGGAGAAAACCACTACACAACAGTCTCTCCTTATAATGCACGTGGCAGCCCAGTTCCTTCAACTGTATGCACTATGCACACACACTCCTCTCCAAACAGTGCACCTAGCAACCCCCATCTTCCTCAAATCCCGACATGCATCTAGCTACACGAATACCCATCTCTGAACAATAACATAGATGCCTCATTCCTTAGCTAAAGTAGTACTTAAACTATTTCTATTCAAGTCTATTCCTCATGTATCTGGTAGGAAGAATAGAAGGGTTGATCAGGCCTGAATTATTTTTGGGTGTATGTCCAGAAAGGCAAACTGTATTTTTCAAATGAACTTTTTGGGAACATCCTCCATTTACCATCTTAGGCCTATGACCATTGGGCATGCACGTGATTAAAGTTAGAGGAATTGTGGGAAGAGACATGCACAGTAAAAAAAAAAAAATGTGGTTTAATCTATCAATCAAAATAATCACCTGAACTCTGTTCCTTAGTAGCCAGCCCTTCCTCCCTTAGATTTAATAGAAGGGCATTTCTGGCTGAGGCTGGGGCTGACAACCTGGAAACACCTTCTCAGACTCATGCTCCCCGGAAGCAGGGCTGCTTCCACTTTCCCGTCACAAATATTCCCTCACTCTCTTCTGATGCACGTAGAATCACATCTCTTTCCTTCCTATTTCTAAAGCAAAATAAAATCAAACTGAACAAGATGAATGATCTATTTGGATGCAAATTCATGGTCCAGGAGCTACTGTGAAGAAAACCCAAGCTGAGAAGGGCGTTAAAAACAGCAGCAGTGGGAACAGGAACAACGGATAACTCTGTGATACAGTTAGGACATGATTTCCCCACGGGCAAGGAGAAGGGAGGGGTAAAGAAGGGTTTATCAAGTTGACTGAGGTTTCTGCCTTTTACAACTAGTTAAATGCTAGCTTGGTTGGCTAATTATAGTAATCAAAGCAGTGGTTTCCCCTTCTGGGGAAGGGGTTCAGAAGCAGAAGCTAGCCTTCATGTTGACCACATGAGGTGCATTCAGGGTCAACGAGGCATGCCCAGTTGCGTTTTCCAAACCGGAGGTCTGTAGATTATATCTCTCTTGGACAACTACAACATGCATTATCATATTACAAGCTCTGTAAAGTCCCCCAGAAATGCCAATTGTTAGATTTTCTCTAGCCTCTTTAGTTCCAGCATTGATTTCCATAGTATACATGCTGGAAAAGCTCCCAAACTTTCAATTCTTCACAACTGATTGGGAAGAGTTTGAGTTCCATATGAGGTCAGGGCACTCTGAGAGGCCCACTTTACCGGTGACTGAAGCTGGTCCCCTTCCTGACAGCCATGTTCCCACCTGAAGTTTGCTCTTTACTCACTGTGGTGGGGGAAATGCTAATGTGCAGTGACGGTTTGTACATTTGAGAATTTGTGACAATCAATCTTGGGGCACATCACTTGAGACGACAGGGTCTGTTTTTATAAATCTGGCGTTCCAAAGGATGACCTTTACTACAATATAGATGAGAAAACACCGCTTAGTGAGTGAAAATCCTAGTACCTTGTTCACAGAAACCGTAGGTTCAAAGGCGGGCAGGGGAAGCACATGGACATCTCTTTTAATCTTATTTCTTCTTTTACAACTTGAACTTTCTCATCTATTTTTAAACACACAGATTAATTTTTTTTCATTCTCTGTAAAATAGAAAGCAAAACCAATGAACTTAGGTAGAAAATCCAAGCAACACGAAAGTAGGTAAAGCAAACAAGCTCAGAATAAACGCAAGGAGGCTGATGTAACAGGCACCAGGAAGGAAGGGGTGAGTGTGTGTGTGGCTGCAGTGTATACAGGAGTGCTGGTTCCTTTGCTCAGGTCATTTTAGGATGCTGTGGCTCCATTCCAAATGTGAGGCCAGTGCTCAAAGAAGCTTTGATCATCCACGTCGGCTTTCTTCCATGTGTATCATCTTGATATTCTTTTATGGTGGTACACTGTCCACATCTGAGAGTAACATGCATTTTCAGAGGCACCCAACAGTAATCTCAAAAACATGATTAGCTATGTGGGTGGGTTATCAGACTCTGGTGGAATCCGCAAGGTTAGACATTTTTTGTGAATATGGTTTGTAAAGGAAAGCCAGAATCAGATTAAAGGCCTCTCATGCCTTCCCTAACCATAAATAATATTTTCCCTGGCTTACAGCCCAAGCAGGATTTCAACTCCTAATCAGTGAATTTCTACATTATGGGCTTTTAACCCTATGTTAGACACACTGTAATGCCCAGTACTAGTCATAAAAAAGACTCAGAGAGACTGCCAGATGCTGTAAGACCGTCATGCAATAAATGAATGTGTTATTCCTGTAGATCTGGAAGTCCCTAACCCCTATACTTTGTCAACCCAAATTTCCTCGAATACCTCATGTTTCATGTCCTAGATATTTTCTTTTCCACTTTTAAAAATGGTTTATTTTCTAATTAATTAATTAATCAATCTATTTATTAATTGTGTAGAGAATAAAACAAATACATCATGCTGTTTGGCTTTGTTAATTACTTTTCTTTAGAATCTCATACTGTATTTACATCATTTATACCCTATTCTTGTGTATGCCCCAACTCCCTTTCAAATTATTGACCTCTTCTTTAATTATCATTGTTTTGTCTACACACACACACACACACACACACACACACACACAAGCACACACACACACACATTAGTGTTGTTTGCATGTGTATGTGATTAGGGATGACCACTTGTAATTGGATAACCTGTCAGAGGCTCATCCCTGGGGAAGACTGCCTCTCCCTTCTCCTCAGCCATTCATTGCCTGTAGCTCTTCATCTATAGATGCCCCTTGTGAGATTTCCTCCACTTACATTTGCATGTCCTGTTGGCTGGTGTTGTCTTTATGCCAGTCTGGAGATTTCCTGGGTACAGCCTTCCATGTCATATTTAGAAGACGCGATCTCGCACCAGGCATCCTGGTTTTCTGGCTCCTGCATTCTGCCCCCTCTTCTATGAGGTGCCCTTGGCCTCTGGTGTAGGGTTTTGGTTGGATACGTATTAATTGGGTTTGGCACCCCATAGTCCGTGGTTCTCTGCATTTTGTGAATGTAATGGTCTCCTTTTGGGCAAAAAGAAAGCCCCTTTGATGAGAGATGGGAGCTACACTTACCTGGAAGTGTAAGGATAGGGATTAGGATATAGTTAGGAACTACTGGCTTAGGAAAGAGGCAGTAGTTAGCTCTCTCTTAGGGTTCATGTATATATATTTTAAGTAAACATAAACTAATACATTTCCCTATGGCTTTTTCAGACATCATCAGTGTTAGTTATCCCTTCCTCTTCCCTCTCCCCTGTATTACCTTCCCTTCCCCAGTTAAAGCCCACCCTACTTTCCCACCCCCCATTCTAGATCTTAAAGATGTCTTCTTTTATATCCTTTCAGCACCCGAGTCTCAGTTTCATTTTGTAATGGACTGATGTACAAATTTGGAATAGATGACTCACTTGAGCCTTTGTTCTCCAGGTCTTCAGAGGTAGCCCCCAAATTTCATACAGGTCCTATATAGTAACCTGGATTGCTTAACTGTACATAATAGAATGGTCTCAGAACACAGAGATCATCTTCTTCCATAAAGAAAGCTCCTAGCTACCTGTTAGGAGCTTTGCATTTCCTAGCTGACAGAGAACCCAGAGTCTCTAAGCACAAGGGCCAATTATTATCCTGAAACGTATTATGTCTGGATTCATCTTAACTCTAGGGTCCACAGCTCTTTATTTTGATTCTATCCAAGCCATCCAGGCCCTTCCAGTTCCCCTCATTGGAAACCTTCTTAAGTTTTTTCAAGGCTAACGGGTTTCTGTTGACTTTGAATTCCTGGTTATGGCCTTACAGCTAAGCCTTACATAAGTCCTTAAAGAGCCATAATGACCAAGTTCTCCTTTCTTGGGAACAGGAACAGAAGGTTTTTGATAAATTAAAAGTCCTTTTGTTCAAGACTCCAGCTTTAGGGTTACCACAGCTCAACAGACCTTGTAAATTGTATGTTACTGAACACCACTGTGCAGCTCTAAGAGCTCTACCCAGGCTTTGGGTCAAATCTATGACCCATGGGATATTTATCAAAAGAGCGTTGCAACTGGATCTTGTGAGTTTTGTGGGTGAGACTGCTTGGACCTATTATAATCTTGGAAACGGTCCTATTAGTCTTCAAGCTTGCTGCGTCTAACTGCCGCCTTCCTTCTCTCTTCTCTCACAGTCCGCTCACTCTCAGATGAGCCTGTGGCAATCTAACTCCATATACATCTTAGGTCTCTTGATTTGCTCTCAAGACCTGAAAGTCAGCAACAGTGGGGACCTTAAATCCTTCTACACTCCATCTCAGGTGTAAGTAGTCGGAACCACTTGAGACCCATCCCCTGAGTCATTTTTAAGGCCTCAACTCTCGAGGGAAAGAATTAGGTAGCTAGCTAGATATTAATAGGCTTGAAGGTCATTGGGAATGGACCCTCCCCATATTCTGTGGCATGGAGAACCAGAAACTGAAACTATAGGGCCCTGGTTACAGGTAAAATGAATAGGATCTGAGTTACATCTCTGGCTGAGTGAAGACATAATATTCTGAACTGCCTGGAAAGGCATTCATAGCTGTTGTTTCAACCCTCAAAAGAGTGCTATCTAGCTGGAGACTGTCTGGTTAAGAACAAGAACATCCCTTTGTTTTTTCCTGGAAAAGTCAATCCAAGTAGGTCTGTCAGTCATCTGGACAGGAAACGGCCTCTCAGGAAAAGCTATCTGTTCTAGTGACTTTAGAAACAATACTTAAATGCTTGAACAGTGGGTTGACACAGTGTTCTCCCTCAACCCTTAGAAATGCTTTATTTTATGATAAATTCCAGCTATTTTGCACACACACACACACACACACACAGACACACACACACACAGACACACACACACACATTTTTTGTATGGATCTCTGGAGACATTTTTGTATAAGATGGTTAAATATTATAACCAGTGTCTTGGAATTAGTGCTTAGACTCATCTACAGTATTTCTCTTGAAACACATATTTCTTTGGATAAATAAATGTTCACTCAATTCTTAAAAAAAATAAAAAAAGCCCGTGGCATTACTGGACAATTATACTCTTAGGATGGATATTAGAATGGAAGATGTAGTTGTGGAAGAATTCATGCTCCATACTATGGGTGCAGAAAGGACGAAATGAAAGTACAGAAAAGAGCCAAGAGGATTAGTAGCAGGGATCAGAAAGCAGGCAACGCACAGCATGCCGGGTAACGGGCAGACAGACATGAGGGATGGGCAAGGCATAGGGAGGGTAACAGATGAGATGAGGAGCACAGTGATGAGCAGGAGAGACTCTTACATGGCTACTCAGAGATGTTCATTTTGTGAGCAAGGAAATGAGGAAATGGAGAGGCATATTAATAAAATGAATCAGGGCAACCACAGCTGTGGGAAAGTGGATCATGAATGAGTCGGTGAGGAGAAAGAATGGATGAAGGAAGGAGAGACTGCGCAAAAGATTGTGTGGAGCCATGGAAAAGAAGGAAATAAAATAAGTTAGGGAATGAAGGAGCTTGTGGTAAGAAATGCCGGTGGGACCAGAGCGATCTGCTCTGAGGAGATAAAGGAAAGGGATGGGTACTTCTTTCCAGACCGACCAGAACCCATGGAAAGTTCTAAAGCTTTCTTCTAGAGCTGCCTGATACTCCTCCCTCCTTCCAGATGGCTGGAGAGCCCTGGGAAGTGGGACCAGCAATTCCGGAAACAGAGAGGAGGGAACCAGTGGCAGACAAAAGCCCTGAAAGGCAAGATGTAGTCAGAGATAGTCTCCAAGAAAGGAAAACCCAAGCCCTGCACTTCACCAGGCCATTTGAATCTGTCTGGTCTACTTTGCCATTGGGTCTCATCCCGATCTTAATCTGTTCTTTACAGAACCAAAGAGGAGAAATGATCCTTATTTTTAACATTAGGAGTTCAGAATAAACCCCCGTGCTGTCTCCTCGAATCTTCTTGGCTTGGCGTGGGCCCAGCCATTCAGCCAGGAAGTACATTCATTTCCCATCATCCCTTGGTCCCAGGTGTGGCCGCGCAACTGTAGCAATAGACTGTGAACAGAGCGGCGTCCGAGACCAGGTCTAGTCCTTCGCAGGACGGGCTGTCCGTTGCTGCTTGCTTCCTGGAGGTGGTGATGGTGAGAGCCCCAGCCACTTCAACACAGCAGTGCAGTCCACATGACCAGAGAGCGGCAGACAAAGCAGAGCCTCCCTCCAGATCTGTCCAAAATATATCTGGATCTTTCCATAAGACAGAAATGGTCGCTTGAATGACCAAATCTTAGCAGTTCATATCAGTTTAACCCATGCTCTCATTGATTCAACATTAACTGATCTTGAGGATACCCCTGGTTGTCTCTTAGTGTATGTATTTTCATACTGTCTCTATTTATAGATGTAGACCGCTGGAAAATTTTATATATATGTATATATATTTATATAATGTGTGTATAATCAATATATGTAATATATATATTTCCGTTTCAAGGATGGAATAAATACTATTTCAGATATAGTGATGAATATATAGTATATATAACAATCTCATATAGCTATGTATTTTTGTCCTCATATTTGTCTTGCACACACACACACACACACACACACACACACACACACACACACACACATTTTATCTTCACTCTTGTAAGAGCTTCTCCACCACTGTTAACATAGGTTTCCGTTTTTAACCAGTTTATCACATTCGGAAAGATTCCTCCAGACTACGAGGAAGGTCTGTGTTTCCAAAGCGGTAGTCCTGGCTCCAGGCTCAAATCACTGCGAACATTTACCCTAAGTGTGAATTGACTTGGGTGGGATGGCAGGGTGTGACAGAGTTTGGTCAGGAGTTGTGAGCAGAGATTCCAGAAACTGCTGGGATCGTCAGCCAAGGTCTCTCACCAATTGGCAGGGTAGCTGTGGAGAACTTACTTTCCCAGCCCCAGTCTGTCCGCTTGCAGAGGGAGATGGTTGAAAACCACACCCACCTTGTGTTGTGGTACAAAGAGTCCAAGTCGGGAAGATAAAGTGCTCAGGACAGGGCCTGGAACACGGCAAACATAAAAGCACTTGCTATTTTTACTTACGATTATTAATTATTCTTCACATTTCACCATTTACAGCACTGTCTGCAAAACATCAGTAAAGCCCCATTTAATGGATGAAAAAAAAATGACTTTTCAACCCATCCTGAGATCTCAGCACAGGCTCTCAGGCCTGCGATTTCCACAGAATCTTATTGGCAGTTTGTCCCTCTCCTGTCCTGCTCTCCTCCTCTCTTGGTCCTGGGCTTGGGACCTTACATACTCACACTGAGTAACCCCTGTACTGAAAGAACAGACGCCATAACAGGCTGTCAGTCGTCTCTCAGAGATCAGGCCTCAATTTCAGTTTCCCCAGACTTGAGCAAGCAGTTTCTGGGAGGGCCATGAACAAAAGACACAGTCTTTGCAGTAGCTCCCTTTCTGCACGTACTCTGACTGCTCAAGGTTCAGCCAGTTGTTTACTGTCTGGGACCCCTCACCAACTTAGAGCTACGTGCATGGGTCAATGTGAACTGTGAGGCCAGCCAGCCCCCATGGCAGCTCAAGGACAGAGCCTGGGACTTGTCCAGGCCTGCCCAAAAATGGTAACTGTAACCCCCAACCACTAAATCCAAAGGTTACACACCCTCACCCAATCAACCATATGATGCAAAGGCTTGTACCACCCTGCTTCCGGTTTTTCCCCTTTAAAAACCCCTCACCCTGAGAGCTCAGGGCCGTCCTCCTCCACCCACTGTGTCTTGAGTGTTGGACACAGACCAAGCCCGGGCTTGCTTGTTATTAACAAACCCCTGTGTGTTTGGCATTGGATATCGGCTCTGTGGTGGTCTTGCTTGGGGGTCTCGCTACACCAGCACAACAGTACCACTGAGGTAGAACCTCAGCCATTTTAATTTCTTTCATTTTGAGAGAAGGTCTAATTAAGACTGGTTTTGAGCTTGCAATCCCTCTGCCTCAGCTTCCCTATGTAGCCCAGAAGAAAGATCTTTGCACCAAGCCTGTCTAGGTTTTACCTTAAAATATATCTTTGAATCACCAAGATGGAGACCATTACGAAACCTCCAAAGTGCTAACTCCGGGTCTCATTAGCTGTAAGTACTTTGCTAAGAGCCTGAAACAGAAATACAATTAAGTTTGCTCAAATAAAGTATGAGGAAAAGTTAATGTGCCTTCCTCAAGGTGACCCAGGTGAGGAGCTGAGATGCCAGCTTGACACTGTTCTAGAACTGTGGCTCCTAACTCTTAATCCTGGACGCTTTACTTCATTACCATATTCACAATTTGCTTACCCTTTGAGCTTGCCCTGCCTGAGGCTTAACCCTATTATGGCCAGAATCTCAGGAGAGGAACTTAGTTACTCCTGCCTGGGTCTGATCTCCAGCCCTGATTCTACCAGCTGTGGTCAGTGGTCTGGGTCTCCTGGTCCAACTGAGCTTTCTTTCCAGACCTGCCTGTGTGTGGAGGCTGTGAGGGGAAGTAGTTTCTAGAGAAGAGAACCCTCATCCTAGAGCTGCTTGAATCCCTATCTTCTAAATGGTGCCAAAGTCCCTGTGATTTGTAACTAGATGAGCAAGCGAGCTGACAAGTGCACAGGAGCGGATCTGGGAGAGACAGGTTAAAGGTCAAACTCCATAGGCAGGATCGGGGCCCATCTGAGAGACCATGATGATTCTCTGAGGGAAAACATTGGGTGCTCTTAGAATAGTGAATGAATGGCAGGAAGGGTCCTACCGAGGACCCTGAAGCTTGCGGCACAAACACTCCAGGGCCGCCCTTTAGATTCTGCAATTTGAAAGTCTGGCAGCTTTCATGAGAGCGCATGAGGAGGAGGAGCCGGACACTGATGGTGAAGAGGTGACCAGAGTATTCAAGACAACCAGCTGAAGACCAGAGTCTGCGTTTTCAGGCCAAGCTTGGAAGGAAAAGAGAGTTCTGGGCCAGTAGGGAGAAGGGAAGTGATGTAGAGAGAGGGTTCTAAACATTTTGTCTTTGCCAAACATGGGTTGGAAATGGGAAAAGTCAGTGAAAAGTATAGACTGAAGGTGAGCAGAGCCAACGGGAGGAGGTGAGAGCGGAAGACTGCCATGTGGATATCAAGAAGACGACATCTTTTTAAGACGAATCACAGGCTTTATAGTGTTGGTTCCACCATCTCCCAGTAAATCTGTGGCATGGAGATGGAGCCTTTAGCACACGGGCCTTTGGGAGAAATTGCACATCCAAAGTATAGCATTCAGTCATTCACTCTTTCTATACCAATATATCAGATCCAGACCTGGAAGCAAGAGACAGAGATAACAGCAAGTGGTGGCAGTCTTTCTGAAACCTCCCAGCCCGCCCAGTGACACACCTCCTTCAACAAGGCCTCCCTCACTGCTTAATCCTGCCCAGACGGCTCCACCAGCTGGGAGCCAAGCGTTTAAATATATGAGCTTACAGGGCCATTCTCATCCAAACCACCACAGAAACCCACGAAAATAAGGATACACAGCCCCGTAAATGGCTCTAACACTCACCTACCCCTATCTCCACTCCGTCTTAAAACTTCTTTGTTTCTCACAGAAGTTCAAAGTTCAGTGACTTCTGGACCTAGGGAAGTAAGGAATCCTGGGCCAGGAACATGTTTATGATCCTAGCACTCAGAAGAGGCAGGAGAGTTGGGAGCCCAACGTGTAGTTACTGGGCAGCTTTGAGGCCAGCTTAGGTTACCAGAGCCCCTTTCTTCAAACAAACAAACAAACAAACAAACAAATACCTAAGAAGGAGGAGGAGGAGGAACATAACTCTTTTAGAGCTAGTTCCTGCAGGGTTTTTCCCTTGTAATCCTTTGTAGGAATGGTGTAGGGATTGGCAACCCAACCTAATATTGGTTCTGGGATCAAAGTTTCCTGCTCTCCTATAATTATATACATTTATTCCTATGTCTATTTCTTGCTCTATTATGAAGGCCATGGCGGTCTCAGTGGGGTTCATCTGTCTCTGTTTATCTCTTGATTATTTTTGTACTGGAGTACATCCTTAATTAATTTTCTGAGATAAGTAATATCAGAAGACCCAAGTCTTTGTATGTTTAAATGTTTTCTTACTTTGCCTCCACACCTGGCTCATAGCTTTGTTAGGTATAAAATTGTAGATGAAAATTACTTTTGCCCGAAGTTTAAAGACTTTGTCCTTATCCTCAAAAATGATTTTTATTTATTCTTTGAAAATTCTATACATGTATATAATGTATTTTAATCATATCCATACCATTCATTTCCCTCTACCTCCCCAAGGTACCCCCATTGCACCCCTCAATTTCTTGTCTCTCTCTCTCTCTCTCTCTCTCTCTCTCTCTCTCTCTCTCTCTCTCTCTCTCACACACACACACACACACACACACACACACACACACACACACGGTCTGAGTTTAGTTAGTGCTGCCCATATGGGCATCACTGTGGACCATTCAGTGGGGCCTGGGTAACCTACTAGAGGCCACCCCCTGCAGCCATCAACTGCCAACAACTCCTCAACTAGGGGTGGGCTATTGAAATCTCCTCCCCTCTCTATCTTGGGATGTTAAACTGCATCTTGGGTAGATCTTGGGGCAGTGACTAGAGCTCCTGAGAGTCCATGAGCTGAGTCCTGAGAGGTCATGCCATGACAGCAGTTCAGAGAACACCCCCACCTCCTTTGACTCTCTCCTTCTCAATGATGCTCTCTGAGCCTTGGGCAGGGGTTGACATCATGTTCTATTCAGGGATGAGCACTTGAAGACACTCAAGACCAGTTCTGAGTGTCCACTGTCTTTCCATAAGATAACCTGATGCCGTTATGACTTTGTGTCTTTGCACATGGCTTTGCAAAACTCTTGGGTCTGACCTTTAAATTCAGTGTTCTGGGACCTCACAATTCTCTGTGAGCTTTCGTATTGCTTAAGCTGAGCATCTGGTAGACTAATGTGAGCGCTCTCGTTCTTCGGCCTTAGAAGTTCTTTTGCATTTCTCAAGAATTCTTTCTTCTCCCCTTCTTCTGTTCTCTTATTAGTCTGGTCTCTTAGACTAACATCTCATAGCTTTTATTTAGCAATATTATGTGCTCTATCCCCTTTTTGCCTTTCTTTCTGAGGGTAACTCTAATTCTAAAGATAACTTCCATTTCTCTTTAATTTCAGTGATTTTATTTTCATGTCTAGGTGTTCTTTGTTTTTGTTTTTTCTGTTTCTTTCCCACAGCATTCTATTGTGTTGTCTGTATTGTTTATTCTACTCATTTGGAGATAGGCTAGCCCTGTCTGGCCCTGAACTTGCAGGGCCTGAACTCCTGTCTCAGGCTCCTGGGTGCTGGTTGGCAGGGAATGAGCTCCCACGACTGGCTTTCAACCTGTCTTAATGGTGCAGCATTCTCTCAGGACTCTCTCAACATGATGTTTTCCATTTCAATCTTCGATCACTTTTGACTTATTATTCTTTGGTGCTATATTTTTCCCTTTGCTTTTTTTGTTTACTTTTTATCTCTTTCCTTCACATTGAAGCTTTCAGAGACAACTCATAATTCAGGCTAGTCATTCATTTTTAAAGATGAAGTCTTGACATGGTATAAGGGAGGGTATTGACTGGCAGGCTTTACTTTAATGTGATTAAAAGTGAAGCTGGGACTCAGTCTGAAGTGTCAATAATAGAATTCAGAAGTGTCTGCTCTGTAGTCGTTCATTTCTGTTGGGAACAACGTCCCAATTAGCCTGAGGTGGAGCAGGTTACATAAGACTGTGGTGCTACCAAACTGAACCGGGAGTTTTATTATGAAGCTTTCTGTCCTCTCTCTTTTTATAATTTAGAGAATCCTGGTTGTGGTGGTATTGTGTTCCCCAAAATATCGTGTACCTTAATAAACTTATCTGGGGTCAGAGAACAGAAAAGCCACTAGTTAGGCAGTGATAGCATACGCCTTTAATCCTAGCATTCCAAAGGCAGAAATCCATCTGGGATCTCTGAGTTCAAGGCCACATTGGAAACAGCCAGACATGGTGACTCACGCCTTTAATCCCAGAAAGCGAGCCTTTAATCCTAGGGAGTGATGGTAGAAAGCAGAAAGGTATATAAGGCGTGAGGACCAGAAACTAGAGGCATTTTGGCTGGTTAAGCATTTGCCTGGTTAAGCTTCAGGCTTTCCAGCAGCAGTTCAGCTGAGAGCCATTGGGATGAGGACACAGAAGCTTCCAGTCGGAGGAAACAAGACCAGCTGAGAAGTTGACCAGGTGAGGTTAGCTGTGGCTTGTTCTGTCTCTCTGATCTACCAGCATTGACCCCAATAACTGTCCTCGGGTTTGATCTTATTAATAAGAACTTTTAAGAATCCTGCTACACCTGGTTTTCAAGGACTTGTAAGATGTGGAATTAGAATAGCTTTTGCTTTTGTTCCCTAGAGTTCGGTTTTGACACAGAAGCCATAACATTCATTTTTTTTTAAAAAATATACTTTTAATTTTAGACATTCAGACATTTATGAGAAGTTTCTTTGTTTCACACCCGGACCCCTCTGGTCCTAATGTTTTACCACACGCAGCAGGACACCTTTGTCACCAGTACTGTGATAGCCTGGTGCTGTGTCAGGAACTGAAGCCTGGGCTCTACTCACACCGCCTTTGCTTGTCCAGCATCTTCCGCTGTCTCAGGGTCCCGTGTAACACCCATCATGGCTCCCAGGTTGCTTTGGCTGCTTAACTTTCTCAAACTTCCTTTACTGTTGACGACCTTGAGGAGTTCTGGCCAGATGTTCATCAACTCTGATGGGTGTGGTCCCCTTAAAGGGTGGACTTGGAAAACTGAAGAGGTAGAATGTCGTTCTCCATCAAGCCCTGGCTGGGACAGAGTGCGCATGCGCCTAGGCTCAGCAGTTCGTTTCTCCTCTTTTCTTGTGCTCTTTGGAAGGGACTCTGATGTGCAGCCTTCTCTGAGGGTACAGGGACTTCTGTCCCACCCCACTGAGTGTGCAGGAGCTACATCCACGATCTGGGGTTCTTTCTACACAGAACACACTTTTAAAAGACCAACTATGTTATTGCAAACCTTGATTCAGATGTTCCAAAGATTTCTCAGCATGAAATGAAATCCAAACTTCTTACTATAGGCATCGCTTACTCGACCAGGTTCCCACTTATCTAAAGCACAGGCCTACACCATTGCCTTTAGTTACAAGCTGCTGATTAGGCCTTAGGCCTGGTATTCACCATCTTTCTTCTATGCTCAACCCCACCTCACTCGCCCCCTACCTCATGATACTCACAATGACCTAAGTTCTATTTCTTTAAAACACCAAGCACATTCTCATCTAAGTTTCCTCCTGTCTTTTTCAGGGCTAGTTTTGTCTGCAGGAAGAGGTGTTGGCTGGTATGTCCCTACCTGAACAGACCAGGCCAGACTCCAGCTCACCGTCCAGTCACCCTCTTTCACTCTGTTCCTGTTGCTCTTGGCAACTTCCAGCCCGTACTTTGCTTACTATAGCCCTGAACCCATCTAGAGTGATAAATACTCCAAGAATCGTTTTTTCAAGCCTTGCCCAGGTTTGCACGCTGTCCGCTCAGAACTATGCCGGACACCATCACAGTGAGATGCGGGGAGGGGACAGAGCCATACGTGCAGTCTGCCATCTTAAATCAGCAGTTTCTGCAGTAGAGAAGCCGAGGAAAGGCGAAAGCTGATGCTTCGCTGACATGCCAGTAAAGACAAGCAACGAGGAATGCATGTGTTAAAGACATGCTTCGCATGACGCTGTCAACACAGCACCCGCCATGCTCTTCCTGGCACCTGGCTTTGCAGCGGACTGAAACCAGCCAGGCTGTGAGCTTCCTTAGATTGCACAGCTACAAGAGTGTCGCCTCGGCGGTGCCCTTGAGACACAAGGCAGGGTTCTCAGACTGGAAACTGCGCCACTCTATTCCACAGCCTTGGGAGAAGTGAGGCTGGAAATGAGCCAGACACACTCCACCCCCTTCTCAGCTACTCGTCGCAGGAAGGCTTGCAGCAACCACCCTGGAACACCCCCGGCGGTTACAGTGGGCTCGCCCTTCTCTTTCAAGTGTAGAGCTAGGGGGGAGGGAGAGATGGCTCAGTGGTTGAGATGAGGACCCGGGTTGGAGTCCCAGCATTCACATGTGGCTCAAAAGCATCTGTGACTCCAGTCTGGGGGACCTTCTGGCCCCCACTGACAGTGCGTGTATGTGATAGACATACACAAAGGCAAAACACCCACACATATAAAATAAAAAACTCAAAAAGATTATAGCTGGATGGATTCCAGCTATGTATGTATAATACAGACACCTACATATCTATAAACACATATGTAAGATATGCAGATTATTTAGTCAGCTGAAATGGAAAGCAGAGGACAGCTTGCACCTTGTCTCTTAAATGGACAGTGTAAGTCTAATTTTCACACAGCAGCTGTGTGCTCAGAGCGCAGCAATTGTGATATGTTCTCAGTTTGGGCACTCTGCTCTTGAGCTCCGCCTGCCTGGCCGATGGAAGGCTGGGCTCCAGTTCACACCAATGGTGTGTTCATACCATCACCCAGCATCACCTTTAGCTCCAAAGAGAAACAAGTACAACATAAGTCATGGATTCTGTGTGTAGAGCTTAGCGCTCTCACTCTGGAAATCCCATCACCTTGATAGCCCACCATTGTCTGTTTTAAAGTCTTTGTGTGTGTGTGTGTGTGTGGTATGCATGTATGCTTATGTGTGTATGCATGTGGTATGTATGTGTATATATGTGATGTGCATGTATGTGATATGTATGTATGTAAATGAGTATGATATGTATGTGTGCACAATGTATATGTGCATGTGTGATATGCATGTGTGATGTGCATGTGTGATGTGCATGTGTATGATAGGTATATATGTATATGTGTGTATGAAACTATATGCGTGTGACATATGTGTGTGTGAGATGTGTATGTATACGTGTGTGTGATATGCCTATGTGTAGGATAAGTGTGTTTCTGTGTGTGATGTATATACATGTGTGCTGCATTATGTTTCTGTGTGTAATGTGCATATGTGATATGTATGTAATATGTGTGTATGCAATAGATGTGTGTATGTGATATGTATGTGTATGCAATAGGTATGTGTGTGTGTTTGCGTGTTTGTGATATGTGTGTGTATGCCACAGTATGTGTAGAGGTCAGAGGACAGCTTTGCTGTCAGCCCTCACCTTCCAGCTTGTTTAAGAGGGAGGCTCTGGTTCACCACCGTGTCTGTCGGGCTCACTGGCCCACAAGCTCCTGGGGCTTTTTCTGCCTCTGCCCCTCACCTTGCCACAGGAGCAGGAGGATGACAGAGGCACTCTACCAGGTCTGGCTTTAATGGGTTCCAGGGATTTGAACTCAGGTCTTGTGCTCATGCGGAGTTAACCCATTGAGCTATCTCCCTAGCCTAGGAAATCCTGTGGTTTTCTATAACCACCTGAAGAGGAGAGCTCTTCTGTTATTGTTTGTAATCATTTCGTTTTCTTTATGACACGTTATTGCTCCTTTGTTTCCGTTACTTATTTTATTGCTGCTGCATGATCCAGCCTGCAGAGCTGTTTACATCTTTGCTACATCAGTGGTCCAGAACCCCGTGTTTTCCATTACTTGAGAGATGCTTAGAAATGTGACGCTTGGGTCCCACTCCTAACCTGGTGAGGCAGAATCTGCATTTTACCAGCGTCTCAGGTGACTTCTGTGCACATGATGCATGAGGAGCAGGCATCAGGCCTGACCCACACTGTAGACGACACCTCAAAACGAGCAGAACTCCAGAATCCTGTGCTGCTCAGGCTTAGTTCTGAGGCCTTCCCCTGTCCTTTGGGTTTGAACATAGAAGTAGTTTACATTTAAGGACATCTGAGAAACAATTAGGGCATGGGGTCTCTAGCCTTTCAAGAGTTAGGCCTCTCAAGATTGGATCAGGTCTCATAGGCGTGAGTAGGAACTGGAAGGATGGAATTAGCTACCCCAAGAGCAAGTTGTTGCACAGCAAGGTTATCCCTGCTGACTTGCCTCTTCTGCAAGTGCTCACTCCCACTCTTACCCATGTTGCTGTCTAGGGGGCCCCCTACCTGAGGCTCTCCCCAAAAGCAGAGCACACACTAGCACCACGCTCTTGTACCACAGGAATGGTGAACTAAATAAACTTAATTTTCTCTATAAAGCACACAGTTTCTGGTATTTTGTCATAGCAGCAAACACAGGTTGTTTCTGAACCTGTGGCCTTTCCTTCCCTATCAGATCTCACTGCTGATATCTGACATTTGATGCTGCCACTTGGATTTTTGGCCTTTTCTTCTGCCCTTAATCAGGATGAGGATTCTTCTCCAGGTCCTCTCAAGCAAGATGAGTCAAGACAGATGTGAGAAAGCCAAAGAGGTTGGAAAATAATAGAAAGGTGACAAATGTAAGTAATTTTGAAAGTTTCTCAAGAGTAGGTTATTAGAAAACCATGGTGCTCCTGGAATCCAAAATACAAATCAATGCTCCAAGACTCAGGAACTAGGGTTGTCCCAGGTCCCTCCCTGGGAGTGATGAATGGGCATTTACATCAGTGTCCCACTGTTAATTAGTTCCGTGCAGTGGTGTGCTTCCCTGTGCATCACGGGGAAGCTTGGGAATGGTCTGAAAGCTGTGGTTCAGGTGGGATTTCCATCATCCAAATCCCATGGCCAGGCTGAGGGTGAGGCAGGCTCTCTCAGCAGGGAAAGTGGTTACGTCACTAACCTAGTATCTTGTACCACGTGAGGAGGGCTGCACTGAGCGTTGGGTGGCTTCTGTTTCTATGTCTGTATATCAGTTCAGCATAACATGGCCTTAGACTTTAGGCTGATGAAGTCGTGGTGACCGGTGTAACATGGATTCAGAACTGGTCATCAATGCCTGGTGCACTGAACACAGATTTCATCATCTGTCATTTTGTAAGACTATATCCAGCTGAAAAACCTTGTCCAAAAATCTGAATCTAGAGATGGCTATGGGAGGGCTTTAAAACAATTTAAATATCAATTCATCTCAGGCTTAATGTGAAAGGTGATGATGTTATGGTCCGAAGATTTCAAATGGGCACACTTCTGGGTCAGGTAGCTTCAATAAATGATTTCTTTAAAATTTCTGGTTTAATAAAGATAAAAGGCATTGCATGTGGCCTGGTTCACAGTTCTACAAAGAATTATGGTTCATAATGGTTTTGTTCTTGGATTATTTAACTCAAGGTCTTGTCAAAAGTGTGGATAACACATCAAGATCTTATTGGAAATTTCCAAAGGGCAGGGGAGACAACCTAAGACCCTTATGTTCTTCCAGTGGTCACAGTGATTGAACTAAACTGTTTGATTAATGGGTTTGGGTGATAATTTTAAAACTCTTCCAGTAATGGAGATGCCAAGTGTCTTTGGTTAGACTGTCCCAGCACACTTTCCCCATGGGACTTCTTCCATATAATTACCTGTAATTCCTCACACAGCAATTTACATTCTTAGCCTTGTTTAAGCAGTGTGGGTTACTGCTTTGCAAATGGCTGTTGAGGCCATGAAGAGTCAGCCTTCTCAAGCCTCAGAGAAATGACCATGCTTCTGAAGCACAAGGGGCCTTAAAATTTTTAAGTATGAGGTTGAAGGCCACACCCTAGTCTAATGCTAGAAATTCCTAGCAGAAAGCCTGAAATAGACTCAGCAAGCCAAAGACTCAGGAAGCTTTTACTGTTATTGAAGGATACCTCTTTTTATGAATGAGTTTCCAAGGAGTTGGAAACCATCGGGAATTCAAAGCCTTGGGTTGCTTAGCTCCCCTTCCCTAAGTACGTTTTTCTGAAGCAGCCATGCAATGAAATCTATAGAATTTGAATTAAAATATTTATTCTACTGGGTAAAATCTCTCCCTATCTGTTATGTGGATGAGAGGAGTGAGTGTATTTTAATAACAGGGAAAACAAAAAGATTGGAATGGAATGGAGCAGACTGCCAACATTACGTGGCAGAAAGAGTGATATGTACCTCCGATCACTTGTGAAGACAAGGACAATATTCTAAAATCAATAAGCAGGACCTAGAGACATTTAAGGGCCATGCCTACCCTGATTATGAAAATAAACAACCTTGGTCCCTCACATTTAATATGCAAATCATAAGGGATGCTTCTTTATTACCTGAAGCAACTTTGCCAAGAGCTTTATGTGGGAAAACAGCATTAATGACATCCTTGTCATCATTCTGTGCTCTGCTCCCTAGCCACACCAGCCTGAAGGTGCCAGTTCCCATCACAACACCCGAAAGCAATGAAATATTCTAATGCGGAGTCAAATTCCATGTAGCCCTTTCCAATTGCTTCCCTCACTTAGGCTTTACTGGGCTGTTTCAGAAAGAGACGCTTGAGGACAGTGGGACAAAACAGCTCAGGAAATGCTGTCTCACAGAGATGTCTTCCCAAACCAGCCTCCAAGGAGAATTGTCATGAGACAAAACACGCAGCTGCAAACTGGGAATCAGTCACACGATCCAGCCTGGACTGTGGTGCACTAACACCACCTCCCTTGAGTCTTTAACGTGACCTCCAGGGTCCGACGCGAGACTGTCTAGTCACTTAAAAACTAGTTGGGATTTCCTGAGACCGAAGGTTAAAAGATGAGATAAGGGCAGAAGTTTATCCAGAAAGATGGGTAGCAAAGCTGACAGACGTGTCAGCAGCTGTCAAGGCCTTCAGTTATTTCTTGAAGCTTGCTTTCTCGCTTTGCCTCCAGTCCTCCGGGAACGCAGTTGTCTTCCTGGCCTGGAGGGTAGCCATGTCAGGTCACGGCTGTGTCAGGGGGCAGCATCTCCTCTGAGCTGGCCAGAGGGAAGGCACCTGTGATGCTTGTGTTTAAATGGAAAAATCTTGATGGGAAGATGCCACAACAGCATCCCTGAGCAGAATTCTAGCTCCCCACAGTTGCACTGGGCGGGAGCTCTGGCCCTGAGGCTTCATCGGTTCATGGGTTCAGTAACCTGTACTTTAAAAGTGAGATTTCAGCCCAGCTGGCCTTGAGGGGGTCTCTTCAAATGCTGTTTATAATACACAACCAACCTAATCCTATTTGCAAGTGCAGTGTCATACATAATGAACCATTTGATTTGCAAATTTCCTAAGGTCTCTCATCTGACAGCTCCTGCCAGGTCACCCAGCAGAGAGGGCTGCCTCCCAGGGGAAGATGGAAAGAAGCAGGCTTCTTTCACTTGTGTTACAGAAAGAATGTTCTGGAAGGAAGGGTCTTTTCTGCACCCTTGAATCAGGCCGTCTGTCTGACTTCATCAGGTCCTTCGAGGTTAGAGTAAATTAAATGTTGGATATCAAGATTCTATTCTGGCTTGTGTGATCTTGGGTCAGCCACTTTACTGCCATGGTGATTGGGCTGAGTGGACATCACATGAGCCTCTCCTCCAGGTAGCTAGCTCTTCCTTAGAGTCTGCTTAGAGTGCTTCCCACCACACTGCACAGTCTCTGCACCCTGGCTTCTCTCAGGTAATCAAAGACATGATCCTGAAGGGAAAGTCCCATGCCAGGTTTGAATGTCTCCACCAAAACTCACTGTGTGCTTGGGAACAGTGGCACACGCCTTTAATTCCTGCACTTGGGAGGCAGAGGCAAGCAGATCTCTGTGAGTTCTAGGACAGTCAGAGTCACACGGTGAGACCCTGTCTAGAAAAACAAAAACAAAACTCATTCTGCAATAGCAAGAGGGCAGAAACAGGCCTGGGGTAAGGCTTCTTGCTCCTTATGAGGACAATTGTGAGCATAAGATTCTGGATCCTAGAATCCACATACCAACTCAGACATTTCCCCCCAAAGCATGAAGCAGAAATAGGTAGGTTTCAGGGCTTGCTGGCTTCCATAAGCCTCAGGTTCAAGAAGAGACCGTGCCTCAGAGGAACAGAAGGAGAGTGATGGAGGACACCCAGCTACTCTTCTAGTCTTTATGTGCAAACTACACACACACACACACACACACACACACACACACACACACACACACACACACCAATAATAATATCTTAAAGAGAATAGAGACTTAATCCACTACTGTATTTGGAGATGGGGCTGTAGGGAAGTAAAGATGAAATAAGGCCATAGACACTTGAGCAAGGATCTCCTGTGGTATTATTTGCTGTCCTTCTCTACCTTAGGACTCAACAGAGTCCTTATTAGTAAGAAGAAGCTCAGATTTCTTGGTCATTGCTTCAATACATTTGCTAATCAGAGCAGAGCTGGGGTCTCTTTGAGCCATAGGAGTCCATGATTATAAATTAGGTATGATTTGAGAAGTTCAGAGAGGAATAAAATATTGAATATAGTCATGTTATATTTTCTGGTGAATCTTATCATAAGCAATGACCAAGAAATTTGAAGCTAATGGTTTTCATGCTGAGAGACATATTAGAATCCTCCGGAGAATGTAAAATAAACAAAACAGCCACCAACATTCACGGTCCTCATTTAGCTGGTTATTTTTCAAGCTCCTTTTTATGGGGTGGGATCATGACAAGTTTATAATCTCCATTTCTTGGGGCTCCTATGGGCTGCCAGGCTGAAATGCACTGGGAGAAACCTTACTTAAAGGGAATATCATACTACCTATTAGTCTTTTAGCCTTATGTAAACTCCTAAATAAAACTGTGAATGACTAATACCTATGTACTGTATGTGAGAAACAATGATTCTCATTTCATTATCAAAGTACCTAAGAGTAGAGAAAGTGAAGTGTATATTATTATTATTATTATTATTATTATTATTATTATTATTATTAATTTAACTTTGCAAAGTAGTGTGACAGCCTAGAAAGAAGACAAAAATGGCTGGTATGCCAATTTTCTGGAAAATAGTGGCTTTTATAATGCCTGATTAAAAAAAAATTCTTTAAAGTGTTTTCCCTAACAGAAATAAAGTGATAAACACATCTGCATCCCTCTAGCATCCATCACTTTGTACATCTTTTCCTCTAAGGAAGCACAGACTGTGTTTGGTTCCTTGCTTTTGCACTCTGGTGTGTTGTAAACATCCTTCTGTGTCAATAAAAGTCTTCCTTCACCACGGCTGATGAAAACTTCATGAGCAAAACAACGCATTGTGACTCTTTCAATCTTTTTCCTTATACACCTAGGTAAGACACATGGTATAGTTACACACAGGTAAGACACATGGTATAGTTACACACCTAGATAAGACAGATGGTATATTTACACACCTAGGGAAGACACATGGTGTATTCACACACCTAGGGAAGACACATGGTATATATAGTTACACACCTAGGTAAGACACATGGTATATTTACACACCTAGGGAAGACACATGGATATTTATACACCTAAAGAAGACACATGGTATATTCACACACCTAGGGAAGACACATGGTATATATAGTTACACACCTAGGGAAGATACATGGTATAGTCACACATCTAGGTAAGACACATGGTATATTTACACACCTAGGGAAGACACATGGTATAGTTACACACCTAGGGAAGACACATGGTATATTTATACACCTAGGGAAGACACATGGTATATTTACACACCTAGGGAAGACACATGGTATATTCACACACCTAGGGAAGAGACATGGTATATTTACACACCTAGGGAAGACACATGGTATATTTACACACCCAGGGAAGACACATGGTATATATAGTTACACACCTAGGTAAGACACATGGTATATATAGTTACACACCTAGGTAAGACACATGGTATAGTTACACACCTAGGGAAGACACATGGTATATTTACACACCTAGGGAAGGCACATGGTATATTTACACACCTATGGAAGACACATGGTATAGTTACACACAGGTAAGACACATGGTATAGTCACACACCTAGGGAAGACACATGGTATATTTACACACCTAGGGAAGACACATGGTATAGTTACACACCTAGGGAAGACACATGGTATAGTTACACACCTAGGGAAGACACATGGTATATTTACACACCTAGGTAAGGCACATGGTATATTTACACACCTAGGGAAGACGCATGGTATATTTACACACCTAGATAAGACACATGGTATATTTATACATCTAGGGAAGACACATGGTATATTTACACACCTAGGGAAGACACATGGTATATTTACACACCTAGGGAAGACACATGGTATATTTACACACCTAGGGAAGACACATGGTATAGTTACACACCTAGGGAAGACACATGGTATAGTTACACACCTAGGGAAGACACATGGTATATTTACACACCTATGGAAGACACATGGTATATTTACACACCTAGGGGAGACACATGGATATTTACACACCTAGGTAAGGCAAGAGGTTATTTACAAGGCAGATTTGATTTGAAAACGGCATCGTTTCTCTAAAATCTCAACCATTTCCTACAAGTGGATTTAGTATGGAATGTTTACTAGTTGGGGCATATCCATTTCTTAATGAGTAGCTTCTGAATATAACCTGAGATCTGGGCATGTGAGATCAAACCATGATAGATATTTCATTCTCTCTCTGTGTGTAAACTAGATTTCTGTGGTTGAATTAATGTGAACCAGCTTATACCTAGTCATAAAATTTTCTTGGGAGCTTAAAAAAAGATTTGAATTCTGCATGTAGGTATACAAAACCATAGTACTAAGATGTAGAAAATTTCTGTATAAATGTAAAAATTATAGAGTTAAAATTGTAATAAATGCTATATAAATAAGTTTAGTGTTTAATCTAAAGGGCAATCAGGAATAGAACACAACAAAGTTGCAAGATAATGTTTTTAAAGAGTAAAAATGAGAATAAAGTATCTTTAAATATTGCTGAAGACAAAGTGTGTATGTGCTCACGAGAGAGAGAGAGAGAGAGAGAGAGAGAGAGAGAGAGAGAGAGAGAGAGAGAGAGAGAGAGAGAGTACACATGATATTGTGTCAAACTAAGAATAACAACAACAACAACCCCTTGCACAGGGCGAAGGAAAGGAGCCGGAGAGTGAAGAGACTCCCTGAACCGCAGCAGCATGGATGGCTCCGGATCCTGATGTTCAGTGAAACACACACGGGAACAAAGCTAAGCTCATGGCAGCAGAGAACAGCATGGTGATTTCCAGGAGCTGTGGAGGATGAGGGAAGCCGGTAAGTCAAGATCGCCATGACGGAAGGGGAGCCGTGCTCAGGTGAACTATGGCAAAGAGCCCTTACAGTTCCAAAAAGTTCATCACCAGGAAGTGACAGATGGGATGATGGGTAAACTGAGACTGATGATTTGATAATTATACAATGTACAATGTGCCAAAACATCACACTGTACCCCACAAGAACTTATAGTTATTATCTGTCAATTAAAATTGTGCTTTTATGTACATGGACTCTTTCCTCACCATCTTGGATTCCTACCTGATAACACTGCTTCTAAGTGAAAATTTATTAAATAAAAAGTATTTTTCTTGTATTTGTAGATTTGCTTTCCCTTGGTTTCAATTAAAAGATTTTAATATTTGTGTACATACGTTTCTGTGCATGACTTAGCTGACATGCATGGTGGGGGTAGAGGACAACATTTTCTTTGAAGAAAAATTAGTCTATTTCTTTAGGAATAACTTGTATTTCATTTTTAAAAATTATTTATTTTATTATTGAGATTATAATTACATCATTTCCCCTTTCTCTCTCCTCCCTCCAAGTCCTCCCATATACCCCTCCTTGTGCTCTTTCAAATTCACGGCCTCTGCTTTCATTAGTTGTTGTTACATGCATATATGTATATGTACACCCTTAGAGAATCCTAAATACAACCCGCTCAGTCTGCATAATGTTATGTCTGTGTATAGTTCCAGGGCTGACCATTTGGTACTGGATAAACAATTGGTGTTTCTCCTGTTCTCAGCATTTCTTAGTTCGTTGTGTAGGAATGAGGGCCCACGGGCTCCTCCCCACCCCCATCCTATCCACCTTAGGATGTCTGTTGGTGTCATCTTTGTCCGGCTCATGGTTAGGCAGTCATGTCGGTGAGACTTTATGGGTGTAGCTTCTGATACTCCTAGAAGACTCAATCTCCCAGTAAACTCTCTGATCCTTTGGCTCTTACAGTCTTTCCTCCCTTCTGAAATGATCCCTGACCTTTAGGTGCCAGAGTTGTTTTGTAGATGTATCCACAGGACTGGGTTCCACAGCTCTTCGTTTGATTGGTTGTGCTTTTCTGTAACGGTCTCTGTCTGAGGCAAAGAGAGGTTTCCTTGATGTGGCATGAAGACCACGTCTACTATGGGTATAAGGACAAATATTTAGAATGTAGCAGGGATTATGCTGCTTTGGTAAAGTGGTGGTGGTAGGCTTTCCTCCAAGACCCATGACTTCTCTAGCCCTGGAGAATTGGCTAGGTTTCTAGTACAAGTGTGGTTTCTCCTCTTCCCGAGTGGGTCTTAAGTTTGATTAGAGAGCCTTGGCGGTGCCAGGGCAGGCATGTCCCTATTGCACCCTTAGGCTTATCTTGCCATGCTTGCCATTGTTGTGGTTCATAATCATCAGAGCTGGGTAGAGCTGTTGGTGGCTTTCTTCATCTGGAAGCTTACATGGCGGCTCCTGGGACCATGGAAACTAGTCCAGAAGCTAACTTTGGGGAGACAGTTCTCTCCTCCTTTCCTGTGGGTTTCAAGGCTGGAACTCAGGCCGCCAGACTTGGTGGCAAACACTTCAATCCCCTGAGCGATCTCACTCAGCCTGTTTTAGTCTGCTTTGTTGTGTTTTGAGATGTGGTCTCACTGGCTAACCCAGGCTAACTGAAATTGGAGATCCTCCTGCCTCTGTTTCTGGAGTGCTGGGACTACAGGAATAAGCCACCACACTGTGCTTCATCCAATTTTAGTGAAATATAAGATTAATTTAGCCTCAATTCAAGATATCTAACCAATGTCCACAGATGAAAACACGTCAGTTGGATGCTTAAGGAAGATTTATTTAAGTGATACACAATTGGAAAATTATAAATGCAATTTGTCGATAAAAAGAGACAACAGGAAGGGGAAGGGCTCTCGGAAGGTAGTGTAGGTAGGAGGGGCCGCGGTGTAAAAAGTGGGGACAGTGAGTGGTTGACTCGGAAAGTGATGCTTCTGGGCTCATGAGTGCATTCAAACCACACTGAACAGTGAAGAAGAAACACAGGAAACCCTCTTTGGGGAGTTCAAAGATGGTTCTGGAAAACATGCAAAAACTTCACATGCACATCTCAAATTGAGAAGCCAATGCCTGCACTGCCTGTCTGTTCCAGCACCATGGGTTTGCACACAGGCAAATATTTGGGGTCCATCCAAAGGGCACAGTTCAAATCCGTGACATATGGCATTTGCTGACTGACTAGAAACTGTTGCATCAAGTGAACAGAGTGAGCCCTCAGATAGATACCAGAGCATCAGCATAGGATTTCTCATGGAGTGCTTCATTGCTGTTGTTATTATTATTATTATTACTATTACTATTATTATTTTTATTATTAGCAAAAACCATTAGGCCAAAAATTAAATAAAGACGTGCCACTGTCTGAAAAACAAGTTGAACTTTCCAAGACATTATGGGGAACTATAATTCATTAACTGGAAGTCTCTCTGTCATGTTAGCCTGCACAAATATGCCAGCGTCTGGAATGTGGTATGAGTTGTTCGGAAATGAGGAATGTGGTTTGGGATGTGTCATTTGTATGGGTCATTTCACTTTCCTGGATAAAGTCCAGGATTTTTTCATAATGAGCCTGCTTTTTAATTTTTCTAATTTTAATTTCCATTAAAGAGACAATTTACCGGTAGCTAAAAGATTTATGTGAGCACAGGATGGGTTTAAGATAATTGTGGAATGTGGAGTGAATACACAAAAAGGTTACAGAGAAACAGTGCGGCCATGGCACGTTCTCAGGACCAGAGGAGTCTGAGGATGCAGCAGTCATCCGCCGGTGTGCAGTCCCTTTGTGCATAAGAGCTCGGTTGTATTCACAGGCATTTACATATCTGCAGGCATTCAGCATTCCATTTTGTTAGAGCATGGGAAACTTTTGACATTAGGAAATGAAAATGCCTTAGATGTGACTTGCTAATTGCTTGGCCTTAGCTGTTAAGCACTCAGCAGCATCTTCTGAGAGGGAATGAGGGAGAAGGCTGAATGCTGGGCTTCCCCAACTCTCAGTAGACCAGACTACCTCTGCCAGAGAGCAAACACTGGGTGCTCTCGTTTCTGAGTGACATTGCTGTACGCTTAGCATCTCAGCCAAGTCGGAGTGAAGTGGCAAAGCATAATTTTAATTTTTGCCATCAAGTATGTGGGAAATAGGAAACAATACATTTAAGAAAATATCTGACTAGAAAACAGCAGAGAGGCTCTAAAAATAAAGCACTCTTTTTGGAGTTCTTTAAACAGCCCACTGACTGAACCCAGAGCTCAAAGGGGAAGAAACCTTCGGTGATTTGTTTGATTTCTTTTCTTTTCTTTTTTTTTTTTGGCTGGCAAAGGTGGGGGCTAGAGGAGAGCATAAGGCAGGCCTGTCTCCCTCCTCTGCAGTTCTACTGTGGATTTATCGGCGGGGTGCTTGCCTCTCCGTCATACATTATGCACTCCCTCTAGTGTCAGAGTTTGTATATGATCCCAAACCCAGTTTGACAAAGTGCTGCTGTAGACATTAGAGCAGGGTTCAGGCTCCTAATTATGCCATATTTCAAAGATATTAAAGGCCACCCAATAACACAAAGAACAGCCCTGTGTGAAGTCTCCCGGGCTCAGAAAGGATGCATATTTTAACCTGTGCTAGAGAGAGACTCTCCATAGTTCTTCCTTCCTCCTCCACCCAAGTGACTTATAAATAAGCGTAGCGCTTTATTAAGGTTTTAGAGTCCTTTAATAAACTGAAGTATTTATTAAATCCTAAATTCTCCGACAAAAAGAAACCCCTGCACAAAATCAAATAACCCACCACACATGAAAGAAAGTCTCAGTTAGGAAGTCAAGCCTGTGGAAATGTGAAATGCGTTGTCAAGATTTTGTACATGTGCCGGGCGTTGGTGGCGCACGCCTTTAATCCCAGCACTCGGGAGGCAGAGCCAGGCGGATCTCTGTGAGTTCGAGGCCAGCCTGGGCTACCAAGTGAGCTCCAGGAAAGGCGCAAAGCTACACAGAGAAACCCTGTCTCGAAAAACCAAAAAAAAAAAAAAAAAAAAAAAAAAAAGATTTTGTACATGTTCATTACCCAGCTGTTTCCCAGGCCTTTCAGGAACCAGGAATGAAGCTGCACATCACACAAACACTGCTGCTGGTTGCCTGTCCACTCTAGGTCCTCTCTTTCTTCTCCCTGGCTCTTCCAGCTTTTTCCATCCAATGCAGAGGCCTGTAGGAAGGCTGATATCAAGTCTCAGCTGCAGGGTGGCCCTGAGTGACCTCCAGGGAGTCCCACTGTCCTTCCTCCTGGGGCTTAGGAAGAGACATGTGGCCCAATTCTGACCAATGTCATGCATCAAGGAAAGTCTTCATTCTGGGCAAGCCTCCAGAAGTGACACTTTCAGACACGAGTGGAGCTTGGACTTCGACAGAAATCCTGTCACTCAGTATGAGGATGAGATGGGCACTGTGTTTGTGTGGGTGGAAGAGGCTGCTGGGCTAGAAGCTTCTAGAAAAAATCATTTTAGAGCTCACCTTATGGCTAGGGTTATAGGTATGGGGCTAACACATGTTCAGGCCAGCCTGAGACTTTTTATTGCTTGTAGTTAAAATTAGTGCCATATTGTTATCATATTTAAGTAAGCCATCTTCTGATATTGAAGACCCAATTACATATAAACACAATTGCACATTCCCCCTCATGCTGTTTCAGAAAATACAGTAGAATACAATGGTTAGTTAGGGCAGGTTGTGTCCATTATGTACTATTATTTATGAATTACCCAAACTCAATAGCTTAAATTGTTGTAATTAACATTTATTCTCTCACAGTATTTATGTGGATCTAGGACTCAGGAGCTGCCTGGCTTGTGTGGTTTCTGTGAAAACATCCACAGGGGATGGGTTTATCTGACAGCTTGTCACTGCTGTTGGGGGGTCCCCAGGACATGACAACTGGCTGCCCGCAGAGTTGAGTGATCCATCCAGACAGGAGCCATTCTCTTCTGGTCCAGTCTTCAGAAACCACATGGCCTTGTTCTTTACTATATTCCACTCACTAGAAGAGAGTTTCTGAATTTGGAGAGGAGAAGAATATATTTTTTGTTAGTAAAATTTTAATGTAATTAATAATTTAAAATTATTTTTAATTATCAAATTTTATTTTGGAAGCATATTTAGGTTTACAGAAAAGTTAATCACATGGCACACAGCCTCCATGAACCCTCTGTTCTCACACATAGTCTCTCCTACCACCAGCATCCGTACCTGGGCAGCTTATTTACTGTAATTGATGAACCTTTCCTGATGCATCATTATCATCCAAAGCCTATGGTTCACATTGGGTTTGTCCTGTAGAGTCCATGGCTTTTGATGAGTGTATGACATTTAGTCACCATTTGCCATTGTAATATGATACAAAATAGGTTCGTTGCCCTAGAAACATCAACTCTGCCTCAGTATCCCTTTACATCCCATAACCCTTTTTGATCTTTTTACTGAGTCATCGTTTACACCTTCCCAGATGGTTGGCTGGCTGGCTGATATTAAACCATTACTATTCTTCTTCTCATGTTGGCTTCTCTAGCTTAATAATATGCATCTGAGTTTCTGCTGCATCTTTTTCCTATATATGAGGTCATTCCTTTATATGAGAAACACTATCCATTGGATGAATGCACCACAGTTTATTTATCTATATATCTACTGAGGAGGCACATCTGGGTTGCTTCTTAGGGACTATGTTAATTTTGTAAGAAAGAGCCAAATTGTCTTTCAAAGTGGCTGTGTCTTCATTTGGAGTTGAAAGTGGTTTAGATTTGGACATTTTTAATAGTGCCTAGCTGTATTTCATTCTTTTAATTTGCAATTTTCTCATTGCACATTATGTTATAGTTGCCTCATTTGCTTACTTGTTGGCTGTGCATATTTCCTGGGGTATCTGTTGAGGTGCTTTTATGGGTTTTTAATTGGTTTTAAATTTTTCCTATTATTGAATTTTAGGTATTTTCTGAATATTATGGAAAACATTTTTAGTTAGTTCTTTTATTTGTTGCTTTTGGAGGCAAGAGTCACTGTGTAGTCCAGTTAGCTCCAAACTCAAGCTCCAAACTGTAGCTGTTGGGGTTCCCCAGTATGGGCACTAGAGTGGTCTAATGCCATTCACAGCTTTGGAATATGTCAGATGTGTTCTTTCAAGAAAGTGTCTCTCGCAGCCTGACCCTTGTTTTCTCATTGTTTTGACACTGCCATTTCCAAAACAGAACTTTTCAAGGAAGTTTAGCTTCTCACTTCTTTAATAGAAGTCATTTCTGCATCCACGGCCATTTAGGATTTCTGCAATATCTCCTAGCATTTTTACAGTTCTGCCCTTATATTGAGGTCGATGATGCTTTCATGTTCATTGTCCAGATTTATCTCTGTGTTTATTTAACCATGGGTGCTTGGCTGTTTCAGCACCATTTCCTGAAGAGGCATCTTTTCTTCATGGTATTGGTAGTTTCAGATATCAAATACAGACTCTCTTTACCCAAGAGATCTACTAGTCTCTTCTTTTACTAACTTTGAGACAAAAGAGTCCTGTTTGGTTCTAAGATAAGGTCTGAGTAACAGGAAGCTCTGCATTTTTGATAACTGAGATGTGGAGGGCAGTAGAAAATAATAATAATAATTAATAATAATAATAATAATAATAAAACCCATGTGTTTATTTTGGAATGGGTTAAATTTGAGATAGCTAGCTGGGTGGTGGTGGAACACAACTTTAATCCCAGCACTCAGGAGGCAGAGGCAAGTTGATCTCCATGAATTTGAGGCTAGGCTGGTCTACAGAGTGAGTTCCAGGACAACAAGAGCTACAAAGAGAAACCCTGTCTCAAAAAAACATAAACTAACAAACAAAGAAATGAATGTATAAATAAATAAATTTGAGATAGCTGCTATATATCCAAGTAGAGATGTGTCAATGACTGTTGGCTACAAGCCTGGAGTTGGGCTATAGAAATGTTGTTTTGGTACAGTGCTGTGCATATGATATTGAAAGCCTGAGGACAAGACAACCTATTGGGAAAGTGAAGACAGGGAAGAGAAGACATATTATTAAAGAGGGGGAAACAGAAGAAATCTGAAAACAAGACCATGGAGTGGCTGAGGAAGAGAGTGATGTCATACAGGCTTTATCAACATACTTCACAGAATGTTTCTTTTAGGAGGCTGAGTTAGCAACTAGTTGACAGAAAGTAGTCATAGAGCATCAGAGGGCCTCTGGAAGAGACAGAGAGAGGCACCAGAAGTAGTAGTAGGGATTTGGAATAGGGTGGCTTTTTTTGTTTTGGTGGAGTGGAAGGATGCAATCTTTTACAGAGGCCAGCAAGGAGAGAAGGTCAGCTAGTTGCTACTCAACCTTTCTGAGCTAGCGGGTTTTCACCCCAGCCTTTGAATCGCGAGTCTTATTTATAAATAGAATAATAGAGATTCCATTAAAGCTAACTTTAGCAGCAGCAGCAGAGCCAGTGCCTGCAGGAGCAGAATTCATGCCAGGCTGTGGCCTAAGCCGCAGGGCTGCTGCCAGAGAAGCAGGTCTGTAACTGCAGAGTCACAGTTGCTGGCTGAAATAGCAATAGATTAAGTTACAGCCACTGTGCCAAAGACAAAGCAACCATTTTCAATGAGTTTGGTAAAATGGGGTTCCTTGGAGATCCCTGACGATTTGGTTTCAGTTGAGTGGAGAAGACAACAGCCTGATTGAAGTTAATTCAAGAAAGAAACAAGAAAATCTGAACACCACCCACCCCCACTCTGTGTGTGTGTGTATGTGTGTGTGTGTGTTGTTTGTATACATGTGGAGGGCAGAGGTTGATGTCATTATCTTCCTTAATCACCATTTTCTACCTTATTTTTTTTGAACAGGATCTTCCTCTGAAACTGGAGCTCATTGATTCTGCCTGACTGGACTGCTGGCCACTGAGTCCCTGGGGTTTACCTCCCACTCCTGAAAACACACACCAAGCTCTGGGCTTACAGATGCATGCTATGCCTCTGCTTTTATGTGAGTAATAGAGATTTGAACTCAGATCCTCACGCACTCATGATTTGAATCAGTCACTTTAACTGATGGTGGTACCTACATACCTCCAGGTCAGAGTTTTGTGGTCCTGTTTACAATGATGCTGATCAGCACAGTTGTGTGTGTTCCTTCAGCTATATCCAATGGCTTGGGTGCTAGTGAGAAGTGGGTTGAGGACCTGATTCAGCCAGGGTTGTATTTTCAAGGAATGAAACAGTAAGTATGAAGATGAGCCAACGAATGTAAGCTAGCAGAGAAAGAAACTGAGGGTATAATGATAAAGGCTAGGTGGGCAGTAAAAAGTAGTCAACAGAGTAGCGGTCTGATAGGACTGGAGAACTGAAACAGATGACCGTGGAGGAGATAAAAATATGGGAGATGATAGTTCAAGTGGTAGGAATAAAATGGAGATGATGATGAGAGTGTGTTCATCGAGGAAGATTCAGTCCAAACCACGTCCACAGCAATGGCTAGGCTGATGGTGGAGAGTATGGGCCAGTGGTTCTCAACCTTCCTAATGTTGTACCCCTTTAGTACAGTTCCTTATGCTGTGGTGATCCCCCACCATAAAATTATTTTCATTGCTACTTCGTAACTGTAATTTTACTACTGTTATGAATCATAATGTAAGTAGCTAATATGCAGGATATCTGATATATGACTCCTGTGAAAGGGTCATTTGACCTCCCAAAGCGCCATGACCCACAGGTTGAGAACCACTAGTATAGACAGTCCTGGCTGGTGTGGAAATCAAGGATGAGAAGTCAAGGTTTTTCAAGAATCGTCTATATGGATTCTGAAGCCACCAATATTAATAAGGAATCATGTTGAGGAGGAAAGAGTGGATCAGATGCTAAAATGGGATGAGAAGTGGCCTGAAGGTATGTGGTGACTGTGACAATTTTACCACAGTCTTTAAAGGCAACAGTACATGAAACGCGAGTCTCAGCGTAGAACTGTAGCTCACTTAACGTCTGCAGAGGCGGTGAGGGAGGTCATTTATCTTTGCTGGCAGATAAGCATAATAGCTCTTTTATAGATATAGTTAGTGCAGGGAACCATAATACCCTAGAATTTCCTGGAAGTGCCTGAGGGACTCAAACAGTAGGGGTGATGCAAGGAGGTTTGTCTTGTGAAATGGGGAATGAAAGATGGTCTCCAAGTCCACCCAACCCCCAAATCTCTGCTTTTAATTTTTCTCTTCAAGGCTAACATATATATATGTAATATATATATATACATATATATACATATATGTAAAAACTTTGATTATATTACAATTCTTCATATACAGATATACATACATCTAGTGTGTATGTATGTTTAGCATGTGTGTCTTGATGCTCACATGTGGAAGCCAGAGGAGGATGTTCTCTGTCATCCTGAACTGTGCTCTATCTCATTTTTTGAGACAGGTCTCTCACTGAAACTGAAACACACAGTTTTGGTCAGGTTGGCTAGTCAGTGAGCTCCTGGGATCTGCCTCCCCCAATGCTGGGGTTACAGACACTCATGGGTGCTGGGGATTTGAACTCAGATCCTTTTGTTTGTGTTGTATACAAGTGCTCTTATCTAATGAGTAATCCCTCCAGCCCCACACAACTCTTGCAAACTTTTCTGTTTGTAAGGTTAAGATACAAAGATGATTCCAGACATGTCCATTGCAGCTACATCCAGTTTCCTCTATGGGTTTTAATCTTGAAGAACAATTATGATAAGGTGCCTATGGCTTCAATCATGACCTATCTGTAACTGTGAAATAATGAGTTGGGCTATAAAAATATTCTAGTCTATTTCAAATAAACTTTTCATGAATTCCACTTTATTGGGAGCAATTTATCACTCCCATTTCATTTGCAAATGGAAGTTTCCTTTGGTTTCAGCAGAGGAAACTGAAGACGGAGGTGTGTAACACAGCCAGACAAATATAGCCACTGACTCCTTTTCCTTGTTTTTCGATGATTTAATTTTATTGTGGCATATGTTTTGTCAAGATGTTGTGACATTACCTCGGGGTAGGCTGACACATTATTCTGACTTTACAGTCTAAATGTTTTGACTCAGAGAATGTCTCCTTCAGGACAAACACTGAATGCTGGCAAATCCTTTTGCTAAAATGCCTCCTGGATTAGGTAACGTTCATCCCCAAAGACAAAGTCTGACCGCAGAAACCTTGGTTTTTGTTGGCTTTAAATCGTAGAGAAAGGCTTGCGTTTTATGATCGCCTCTCTGTGTGCGAGGTGAAAAGATCAATCTTGTTCTATGGACTTCTCCTGGGACTGTGAATCTTGTCTCTCTTAACAACAACTTCAAAAGTGTCCAGGAGAAGAAATTGATCGAATACCAACCTCCCTGCTCCAGCGAGCTGTGTGCAGGGAGCAAACAGGCTTGGTTTGCCCAATATTTGCGCAAATTTGCTTGGAGATAATGTTATTGGTCTGGCTCTCTGAAGTTCGAGCATGCCAGGGCGTCACATACTCCAGGGACCTTATGCTGACTGGATTTGACCTCCCTGTAGCTGGATATGCAGAGTGGCACATTGAAGATGAGCAGGCAGCTGATTTGATTCATGTGGCACTCTGGATCAGCTGTGTGCTGTTGATCCTTCCCTCTGTTTCCTGAAGAAGGTTCCAAAGAATCTTTGGTGCATTTGTGTGGGAGTTGGGCTCCATAGCCGAGAAGCTGGACAGTGGCTCAGGTCTCTCTTCCTCGGCTGGCATTAATGAGGCTTAGTTGCCAGCTCCCACCAATGCAGCTCGTAGTCTCCATCCCTGTGGGTCTCGTGGCCATTCTCTGAGCTTGTTGACCACTGTGACTAAGAAGGAGCTGAAGATGAAGAAGGATAGACATTTAGGCCCGAATACCCAGTCATCTTGCACAAACTACCTCACATAAGTGTATGTGTGGTGGGAGCTATCTTTATTCAAATAGGGCAGAGCAGAACTCCCCTTACTCCATATCCAATAAACACAAGCGTGACAGGCCACTTCATAGGCACAGAGCAGCTGGACACTGTATCTGGAATAGAAAGATTTCAAGACCTGGCTCGGCACTAACCGTGCGACATCAGACCAGCACTTAACTTACATGAGTTTCAACTTCCATCTCCCCACAGCAGGTGGGAAGTCTCAAGTGGAACGTTCGATGGCTGATCAGATGCAAAAGTTACTGATTATGAAGGCAATTGTGTGTACCGACAGACACTCGAAGATCACTGTTTTTACAGATGAACAGGTGCTGAGTGCTTCCTATGGGATGAGCTCACTTTGATGTGGGCCCTTTGTTTTCTTCTGAATTGGTTCTAAACATGCTCAAGGACAGTCATGGGTCTTGGTGTGCTGGGAATGCCAACCAGTGCTGGTGCTCACTTCGGTGAATGACTGAGAATGTTCTCTGAAGACATGTATAGCCATCAGTGTTCTCGCCACACTTGGGGAAAGAGGATTTACTTCAAGTTCAGCACCTCAAGTTCTTACTCCTAGGATATAGAAGGCCGGAGTGTCACCCCATCTAACAGATGAAACGTTTCATAACAACAAAGGCATAAGTGTTGAAGTCATTAGAAATGGACAACCTAATGGTCTGAAATCCAAAATGAGGCAAAGCCTTCTAGGGAGAAGTGGGAGGATAATTCCTGTTGGGCTGAGGAGAACCAGGAACACACAGTGAGCATGGAGTCACCTAAAACTTTGAACAATTACAAAGGCCAAATGTGGATTAGAGTGGCACAGGCAGATTGCTCCATATCACCCACCAGATACTCAATGAACCCAGGCACTGTGTAGAGACTGGTCTGGAGGAGGGAAGGATCGCCTTCTCTAGGAGGTAGAGTTCAACACCTTCCTGTGAGGGTGACTGGCTTTTGAAGGAACAGAGAAAGTAAAATTGCAAGCCACCATGGAGAAAACTTAGAAGTCATCGAGCTCACCATGACAATGTAGACGTGATGGTTTGATGCTATGGCAAGGACACCTCACCTCTGTGGCATTTATCCCCCAAGTACATAACCCCAATCTCATCATAAAAAAGGTAAGGAAAGCTCAGACTAACGGTAACACAGAATAGCTTGCTAGGAACCTCTATTACAAAGTTCAAAGGTCATGACAAAGGAAGATCCCATCATGGAAGCATGGTGACTAAATATCAGGTAGGATTTGTTGCTGGAACTGGACCAGAAAAGCTGTCATTAAGGAAAAGTTTGTGAAATGTGAATAACGTCTGCAGCTTACTTGATGGCGATTTTCTGACATCGATTTCTTAATTTTGTTACGTACACGGGCTTATGCACAATGCTAACCTTGGGAGAACGTGGTGAAGGATTTATGAGCCTCTCTCAACTACTTTTGCAAATTTTCTGAAAGCTCGAATTGTCCTCAAAAAGTCAAACAGAAGCAAAAATTTTGTGGTTATTGGAAACTGAGTGTGGGTGTGTAGAAGGTTTGATCCTAAAGGAGAGGGGATGATTTCAAAGAGATAGAAATGTGCCGTGTGACTAGATGAGTTTGTCAAAAGTTATTGGATTGCATCTTTAAAGATGAATGGTAATGCACAACTGATGCACTTTAAATTACATCTAAAAAACCTTGACTTTTAAACTGTTGTGTGTCAGGCTGGCAAGATGGTCATGGGCCAAATGTTTGCCTTGCAAGTGTGAAGACTGGAATTTGGGTTCCCAGATGCAGTGTGCTCCTATGGCAGGATGGGAGGTGGAGAATCCATGGAAGCTTGCAGGCCAGCCAGCCTGTTTTATGCATCTATGCATGCATGCATTCGTCATGGTCTGTGCATGCCGCACTAACACATACACAAAGATAAAAAATGCTATATATCATTATCAGGGACTTGACAGAGAACAGAAATGAAAGCCTACTAATGAAGTCACCATGCCCTTGTCCTCCTCTACCAACAACACTTCAACAGGGAAAAAAATCATATTTATTTCAAATTGGTTCTGTAACAAAATACAAAATATGAGAGATGACCAAATGTTCACACTTACTGATATAGTGGGGATATTTCTAGAATTCTCAGCAGTTTGGGCACAGCACACAGGGCCAGGGAGCTCACATGGCCACAGAGACTCAGTGGGGTGAAGGTGGGCCAGGTTCTTCTCAACACAGATGGTTCAAAAGCTTCGAAAACTTCTCCTGTGGATTCCACTTTGAAGAATATATCACAGTAAAAGCCATCACAGCCCCCTATTTTGTCTTTTTCACATCATACATACAGAGCACATCATACATACAGAGGCATCATACATACAGAGTGCATCATACATACAGAGCACATTGTACATACAGAGCGCATCATACATACAGAGTGCATCATACATACAGAGCAAATCAATACCCTATGCGAAGAACTGACTTATTTGGGGAATGTGGAATTGGTATTAGTCTGGGTCTTCAAAGAGCAATACAATATGACAAGGCAATACGACAGATAGATAAGTGGATAAAAGATAGTAGATAGATGATTAGATAGATGGCAGACCCATTAGATAGATAGGTAATTAGATAGATAAATATATTCATCTATTTATCTTATCTATATAGAGAGTGAGAGGGAAGAGAGAGAACTGGGTGGATGGGTGGATGGGTGGATGAGTGGATGGGTGGATGGGTGGATGGGTGGATGGTGGATGGGTGGATGGGTGGATGGATGGACAGATGAGGGGGCATTATTACGGAAGTTGACTCACATGTTATGGAGGTCACCTTCAAGCTGGAACCCCCAGAGTGCTGCTAGCCTGTTTCAGCCCAAGTCTCAGGCTCATAGCCAGGGAAGCTAGTGGTTTAGCTCTTAGTTTAAGCCAATGACCTGAGAACCTAGGATCTACTAATGTAGGTTCCTCAAATCTGCAGTTCAGGGATAGGAGGAAGAATAAATCCTAGTGTGGGAGGTAAATAAAGAGTTTCTGATTCATTCTCCTCGGCCTGGGTGATCGGATGGTGACCAATGGGCACAGTGAGCGTGGGCTTCCTTGGTCCTTCAGACTCACAGACTAGTCTGTTCCTGAAAAACTAACTTCTCAGATGCTCTCCAAAACATGCTGTGCTGGTGCTCCTTACTACAGGCAGGTTTTTTCACCCAACGTTGACCATCACAGAGGTCCTGACAACACACTGATGCTAGATCATGATTTATTTAATTTATCTCTTATAGCACCCACAGTGTTTCTCGGATTTTGCCTAGTAAATTCCTGCGAACATACTCCTTGGGAAATGAGTGGGGCTGTTGCTTATTTTGACAGATGTACAAAATTGTTCTTCCTAGTCAGTGTAACGGCGTTTACTTTGCACTTTGACACCTGGCATGGTTCTACTCTTTGATGTAGGAAAACAACTGCTGAGGGTGATGGGTTTTGTCCTTTGGACGCATGAGCAGTGAACGGTGCCTTTTCTACATCCGTCTGCTCCTGCTCTAGTACGCTTTTCTTCCATTGCTGATTTTTGGCTTCTTGGTTGTAGGAACCTTCATCTATTATCTTCTGTGCTATCTGTCATGTTTCTGTGGTATTTATCTTTAACTTATTAGCTTGGGCCCATTCAGAAAATTTTCATTTCCATGCAATAGCGCTTATTATAGTTCTGTTATAGAGTATGGATTTGGGATTGCATGTGGCAAGGCATTGCAGACTTCCAATGATCTTTACTGCTTTCTCTCATTCTTTTACATTTTGAATGGAATTTATTAAGTTTAAAACAGTAGGGACAGGCGTCCAATTTCTCCTCTTCCTGTAGCAGGTCAGGTATTGCATGAAGTGAGTGATCCTCCATGTCCCTCTGTTTAGAAGTGGCGACAGGCTATTTGGTGAACTGAAAGGATCCCAGAGGACCTTCAAATCTTCCTTTGCCACAGTTCTTACCTCAAACATGGCTTCCTGCACTGTGTGGAGTAGGAACCAGGCCTTCGGGTGAGAACTAGAAAAGTAAGTTTTGACCATTCTCACGACCCCAGGGAACCAGCCTGAGCATCCAAGACCTTGCCATGCTGGTGAAGAAGCTGTAGGCCTGTGTTCTCCTTAGAAGTTTCTAAACATACTGTTTATCCAGAAACAAACCCTTCTCTGGGATATTTCCACTAGAGGCGCTTCAGCTATGCATATTTACATACGGGTAAGTAAACAAGACTGTGAGGGCCGCACATGCATGCTAAACAGCTAGCTTGTCCATGAACTTCTGTGCCACAGACCTACAACTGACTTCTCTTTCCCTGCATTTCAAAGGACTGCCACAATATCCTTCCTCTCTCAAAACCAAGGGTGTGGGGCTGGAGCTCTAGCAGGATGGGAACACTAGGAATGCTGGGAAGCGGGGGCTTATGAGTTGGATTTGTGCTTGCTCTCTTCCCTGGAAGACACTTTTGGGGAAGCCTTGGGTTTCTCCAAGGATTCTAGGAAACACGGGAAAGCGATGGCTAAATCTCAATGAAGTACATATAGGGAAGGACTCGAAGTTCTAGCATTCCTATGTGTAGTCAGATGCAGCTGTGAGGGATGCTACTAAAGTGACCAAGTGTCCCTGGGCTGTGGGAAGTGGGGTGAAGGGATGGGAGTTGCTGAGTCAACCACTTTGTAATAGGAATCATGGGAGAGAAGCTGAAGGATTCAGATTCTAAGAGATGAGCAAAAGAATTGCAGAAATGAGTTTAAAAGATTGATTTTGTCCAGAAAACTCCAAGTAGAATAAATGACAATCCAGGAATCAGGGACTTGGTAATAAAGAGCCTGAAATAGTATGAGATAGTGATGGACACATCTTACAATATTTGAGATAAAGACAAAGCATAAATCTAATGAGGTAATAAGCGGCACTGTTACAACATTTTGCTGAGCAGACAGTCACAAAACTTCTGTTGTCTGGGGACAGGAACCATACATAAGCTTTTGGTTTGAAGTTTTCAGGTGCTTCTATTGCATAGCCAAGGTCAAAAGCCATGGCCTAGATCAATGGCTCTCAAACCTAAGCGGAGACCAGAATCACTTGAAGGACTTTGAGCCTATATTTGGGCCAGACCCCAAGTTTATGCTTCAAGGGTCTGGGTTGGGGCCCAACAGGGGCTGAAATGTGGTTAGTCTTCATTGAGATGTATGGTAGATGGTTTGAAATACACAACAGACTCAAAAACTGTGTGGAACACCTTTGTAAAGTTATCTCAGTATTTTATATTAATTGTATGCTAAATGACAGTATGCTGTCATTTTAGTGGCTGTAACAGTACTTTCTTGTTGAGACCACCAGCTCACAAATAACAACATGGAGACTTATTATCAATTATAAAAGCTTGGCCTTGCGGGCGGTGGTGGCGCATGCTTTAATCCCAGCACTCGGGAGGCAGAGCAGGCGGATCTCTGTGAGTTCGAGGCCAGCCTGGCTACCAAGTGAGTTCCAGGAAAGGCGCAAGCTACACAGAGAACCCTGTCTCAAAAAACAAACAAACAACAAACAAAAAAAAAACCAAAACCAAAACAAAACAAAAACAAAAAAGCTTGGCTTAGCTTGGGCTTTTTTTTTTTTTTTTTTTTTTTTTTCCTAACTAGCTATTACAACTTAATTAACTGTTTCTATAATCATGTTTTATCACATGGCTCAGTTACCTTCCCTCTATCTGTCTATATGTCTGACTTGTTCCACATCCCATTGGCTTCTCCGAGTGCCTAGTTTCACCCTCTGACTTCCTCTCTCTCTGCTAGAATCCCACCTATCCTTTCCTGCTTAGCTATTGGCCATTTAGCTCTTTATTACAGCAATCACAGCAATACATATTCATACAGTGTACAAATATCCACAACAGTGGGCTAAGCAAAATACATCATTTGAGTTTATTTCATCTAGTTCTTTTCACTGTCTAAAATGTAAGCACAAAGATTATAAATTACACGGGATTACACCGTATTCTAGCTACTTCACTAGTTCATTGACTGACTTTGTGACTTTGACCCATGCTAGGTGTGCACTCTACTGTGGTACTACACTCTCAGCTTCTGTATTGGTTCAGAAAAGGGTTTCACAAAAGACAACACACACACACACACACACACACACACACGCCACCTACACGAGAAATACCTGGAAGGCCTGTGTGTGTTTACTTGTGCATGTGTGTCTGTTGAGAGAGGTGATATGTGCGTGTCTGTGCACATACATGCATGCATGGAGGTCATAGGTTGATATTGGGGTGTTCCTTGATTATTCTCTCTTTCTCTTTCTCCTCTCAGAGTCTCTCATAGAACTTGGGATCAATTTGGCTAGACTGGCCAGCTCTAAACTCTGGGAGTCTACCTGTCTCTGTTTCCCCAGCATCCAACTGGCAGCTTAACATTCACACAGGTACTGGCAGTCTGACCCAGGTCCTCATGCGTGTGGAAGCAGGCTTGCCTGGGTAGCTTGTTAAGGAGACAGATGTCCTGGCAAGGACTCACTACTCAGACTATCCTGTGAGTTAAAGAATCTGCATAGTAAACAGCCTCTCTGGTAACTTGAAACTCTAAAATCTTACCTAACAGGAAAATAAAGAAAGAATGGGGAAACCAAAGGTTTCTTTTAGGATTTGATACAATTGTAAGGTCAGGGCATGGAAATAATAATCAAAGCATGGCACTTTGCCATAGTTAGCATTTTGAATAACAACAACAACAACAAAAAACCCAGATGTTTATCATCAAAGTCTCTCTGATCTTTTCCTGCCCAGCTTCACTCTAAGCTTAGATAGATAGATAGATAGATAGATAGATAGATACATAGATAGATACATTAGATAGATACATAGATAGATACATAGATAGATAGATGATAGATAGACAGATGATCGATAGATCGATGATAGATAGGTAGGTAGATAGATAGATAGATAGATAGATAGATAGATAGATAGATAGATAGATAGATAGATAGACAGACAGACAGACAGACAGGCAGATAGATAGGCTCTAGGTCCCTGTCTCCTGCAGGCTGGACCTTCCGATTAACTGACAGGAAAGTAGACCAGCATCACACTCCATGCTCAGAGTTCAGGCCGTCTTTCTGCTCCTTAGGCTGTTCATCCTCTGTCAAATATTTACTCTTCTTCAAAATCACCTACAATACCACTTAGATCTTCTCTACGAAGAGGGTCAATAAACTTTCAAAATCTCACTGTGTTACTGATACCCAGGAACCCACTTTTCCTACGATGCCTTGTGCACGAGATAAGTTGTGTGTCTCCCCCAACTCTTAATTTACTATGAGTTTACTCCAGCAGATTCAGGCGTCAAACCTGAAGGGGTGGAAAGATATTCCCTCACTATTGCACTACTTGGCACAGTACAGGTGATGAATCAAGGAAGAGAGGGAGGGTCAGAAAGAGATATCATCAAGGAGCTCTCTTCTTTATTGCCTGGTTAAATAATTCATAAATCAGGAATTTGGAACACTGCTCTTGTTGCTACTCAAAATGTGGACTTGGAACCAACCACATCAGCATCATTTGGAAGTTCATTCAACGTGCATCTCAGGCCTCAACTCAAACCTCTAGAACCTAAGCCAAACAAATCCTTGCTTCTGTAATCACCTGGTCCTTTTAGTGTTATCTCCAATATACAAGGATCTAGGGCTTTGGCATCCAAGCTGGAGGAGAGGCATGTGGTCCCCTCACTAGCAGCCACAAGCCAGGAGGGAAGATTGAAAGCCCCTGCTTGGTGGGTGCAGTTATTCTTCTCCTCTGCCGGGGGAGGTAAAGGAAGAGCAAGGAGAAAGACCTGCCCTAAAGACAACTATGGTCCCGAGTTAGATGAGAGGAATGAAGCCCTCGTCGCTTTGTGTTCCCAGGGATAAACTGCCTATCGAGGAGAAAGGAAGAGAAAGAGTGGATATCACTTCATCCTAGCCACAACACAAAGGATGAACAGGAAAAAGCAGCCTTCTAACTCAGGCACAAACTGGGTTGCCATAACTGTGGCCATGATGGTGCCGTCATCTCTCAGCATTAGTGGGAGTATCAGGTGTATCAGATCTCTGTTGGGGCTTAATGACCACAGGAATCATCTCTCTCAATTCAGGAGGCGATTATTTATCTGGTGACCTTTTACAAAGTGACGATTTTTTTTTACAGTGACTAATATTTCCAATAGACTTGCCTCTCTCCCTCCCCCTAGTCCATTGTCGCTATTTTGAATGTCATGAAGCTAAAAACTGCAATTAAACCTGCTGTGCAAGCTATGACAATCAGGCACCCTAGAGGGGACCGTGGGTCCCCTCGTGTAATATCAGCACGTCATCATGACACACTTTATGAGAGACAGCACCAGGTGAGGGCGTAACGGGCCACTGTGAGGGCGACACTGCACACGGTCAAACAGGGCCGTTTGGGTGGAGGAGTCAGTGCCCGTTTCTCCAGTGTGGCCCAGCCTTGGATGCTGGCCTTGGGGGGGGGGGGCTTCTTTGGCGACTAGTTCCTCAACACCCGTGCCCATCGGCTGTTAGATATCAGGCAGTTTCCCTTAAAGTCGTATAAGTCTCAGGCTGACCAGACCTCGACCAGCCCATCACAACACACAGACTGTGCTGTGCAGATTGGCTTGTAATAGCTCTGACTTCTCAGCACACATGTTTGGTGGGACTGCACGCCCAGCTCTGTCTTTAGGACGGGTCTCAGGAACATCAGAAAGAAGTTCCACTCCCGCGTGAATGAGCATGGGGTGGGCCGGAATGTTTCCATGTAGGTTACATTGTGGTTGTTAAGTTACAGGCAGGCTGGCAGAACAGAGGAAAGCTGCCTGGGTGTGACTTCTGGAGAAACAGAAACAAGCATCTTATTCAGCTTAGACCGGACACCAATGGCAGACCAAGAAATGAGTCCACCGGTGGTTTAGCCTGGTGAGTCAGTGAGGTCAGAAAACCCATGTTAGGATGAGGTGTTTAATTTTAATTGGGCATGTTAATTAGGGTAACCAAAGGGGGGAGGCGTTAATTGCTGGACTTCAATACTTTGACAGCTGGACCTTGGTAGTCGGCCTCAGGAGGAGGAAGTGGCCAAGTAAGGAAATAGACCTTGGTGCTAGCTTTAGGAAAGTCATCTAATGGTTTTTTGGCAAGGTGGGCAGGGATGGGGGGATGGGAGCAAGGCCTGCCAGAGCCACATGCTCGAGTGGGTTAGAGTCCCTTCACTAATGAAGAGGAAGGTGGTTGGGGTGTGGCTCTGGACTTGCTGGCCAGCATGTGTGGGCTATCTCTAAGAACTGAATTAACCTCTCCAGGGTCAAGAGGCCCCGGGCACCAAGATAACAGAAGCACATGGTCCACACACAAAATGCATCAGAACTCAGGTAAAATGCAGAGGTTTCTTGTGTTCAAGAACAAAAACCATAGCTCTGTCTTGGGAAAGAGACACCAATCATCTTCCCTTTTATATTTATGAAGGAAACTGAAGCCTAAAGATACCAGAGGACCACACAAGGTCACTAAGTATTGTGACTTCTTCCCATCTGGTCTCTTCCTATGCCATCCAGGCTTGTCTGCTTCTTTCCAGTCTTACAAGCCGAGGTCTCTCTAGACCTTTCCCAGACACACATGCATACAGGAGCTTTGGAATTCTTTCAGCCAGTGTCTTTGACATGAGCAGTGACTGTTTCATTTTTGTTTTTCATGAAACTATAACATGGAGCTGTCGCTTCTACATAGACAATCCCGACGGGAGTCTCAGAGTCCTTCACAAGTTCATTGCCAGAGCCTGGTGTAATGTGGCCTCAACTGTAACTTTTCCTTTGATTCTGCCATGATTCCCAGCATCTAGAAACTTCTTTATGTACAAGTGAGAGAAGAGTGCCCCAGAATGTTACAATGTAACGGCTTTGTAACACATTACATTTCAGGGATGCTGCACAAGCTACTTCCCTCTGTCTCTGTGTGTTATGGAGGGACGCAGTGAGCAGATGTCAACATGAGATACCTCCTGGGACCACCTGGGGACCCCTGAAAAAACCAAATGCCCCAGCTCCTCTCCCTAAGACATTCAGATCTTACTGAGCTAGGGTGGGGGTCCAGGAATAGAAAAAAAAATTAATGCTCTGCAAAGATCCCGCAAAGCCAGGAATGAAAAGCAGTGAGCTGAAAGACAGGGCTAATGACAGAACCAACCAGCATGGTCGGGTTTGTGTGTGTGTGTGTGTGTGTGTGTGTGAGTGTGTGTGTGTGTGTGTATGTGTGTGTGTGTGTGTGTGTGTGTGTGTGTGTGTGTGTGTGTGTGTGTGTGTGATGCCTGAGATTCACCTACAAGGAGGATTCAGGGGCCATGCAGAAACACCAGCCAGCTGGCCCAATTTCACACACGGTCCCCTGGCACTGAGCCTCAGGTGGGGATAAAAGATTAGCCTGATTGTACTGGTTACTATCATATAACAGATCACTCCTAGATTTTAACTATTTTATCACACTTTGGGTTCTGTGAGTCAGGAATTGTGACAGGACATAGAGGGGATAACTTGTCTGTGCTTAAGCATCTGGGGTCTCATCTGGGAACACTCAAGAGTCACAGGTAGCTTAACAGCTAGCGGCTGGAATCATCTGGAAGCATTATTTTATGTCAGGAGGTTGACATGGCTGTCAACCTCAGCTGAGGCTGTTGGCTTCAGGACCAATACGTAGCCTTGGCTTATATAGCCTGAGCCACCTGAGTATGCTGACCCCAGGCTAGTGGGTGGAACTGGCCACTCAGCACAGCAGGTGTCCAAAGGACAGAGCAGTGGTGGCGTTGGCTCGTCTGACCTGACTTCAGCAGTCACATACACCACTTCACTGTACCCTATTTGTCAAGTCAGTCATTAGCCCTGAAGAGGAACCATGACCCCACCTAGATGGAGAAAACGTCATGCAAACTCACGTTGTCAAGGGCATTGCCTGTGGTGGGGTGGGGCACTGGCACTAAATACGGACCCAGGAGTGTGGCACAGTGGCAGCAGCATGTTGTCTTGTGACTGGTCAGGCTGAAGGGTTTCTGTTTCCAGAGGAGGAAACACAGATCCACGCCCATGTTCTTTCGTCTTTCCTTAGAATGTCCCTCTCCATCCCCACCCCAGGCCCAGCCTACCCTGTGGGGTTTGGCTCAAGCACTGCCTTGTCAGGGTGGTTTTTCTTGGTGGCCCTGGTGTGGCCCTGTGTGGCCATGCCTCTCTGATACCTCAGATGTAGACTCAGTACCCTTGTGCACTGTTTGGTGATTCACGGCTCCTTCGTCTTCCCTAATCTTCAAGTTTTCCTCTGAGGCAAGGGATCTTTGCTTTTTGTGTCCCAACACTGAGCAAGGTTTGATATAGTGTAAAAAAAATAGTAGCATTTATTACATAGTCATTATTACTATGAGATATACACACTTATAAAACTCAAATTGAAAAATTATACTTGCTTGCTAGGCTTGTGATAGCTCCTTAATGTCTGAGAAGTTGTGGAATCAACCCACTTGTGATAGAGAGTTGTTGCTTTGTGCCACAGAAAGACTTGGCGCTCAGCCTTGGGCAGCCATTTAAATCTCTCTTGGCTTCTCATTCCAGTTATAAAAACAGCCCCCTTAGGTGTTGATGAATAAATTTATTAATGTTGTAAGGTGTGCAGAAGACTGAAGGAGCTGTTGGTGAACTAAATTTTATTATTAATAATGGTATAAGATTGATTATTCATTTCCACGGCACTTCCACTCAGTCTGTGCAAAACTGGAAATTGGTTGTGCTAAATTGGCTTACCTGCTCCATTTGGTCCTGTCAGGAAAATCAATGAGACATACATGAATATTCTCCTGTGTATAGCCATTTCCAAGGCTAGACACTCATCAATATTTATTGTAAGTGGTTATGGAGAAAATGGATGAATAGTTAATAGATGAGGGCATTTAGATATTATTAAATGTACTTGCTCGAGCAAATTTGAGGCTATATTTGAGGCTATATTTGGGCTTTAACTTAAAGCAGGAAAATCTATAGTTTTAAATTAGCTACATGGACCTATTTGAGAGGCTGTCCCTGGAAAGGTTTCAGAATCTGAAGGCAGAGACAACTTTTGAATGACAGGAGCTATATTTTATACCCAGCTGGAAATTCAGACAATGTAAAAATGACTCTTACTGAGTTCCTGGTTTGACTGACAGATCAGCGTTCTAAAGACCATTCAAGGAAACTCCCAGTTTAGCAGCACACAGTCTTCTAATGGCACTGGATGCCCATAGGAGGACAGGGGGCAATTTTTACAAGAAGGAGCAGTGGTGCCTACACAATTTGAAGGAGAAGATGCTCGTTCCAGAAGCACAGAAAGAGCGTGAGGCAGAGGCTGCAGGAAGAGCGTTGGGGTGAGAAGTGCAGACTAATCCAGCCGAGCTACTGACCTGTCCCTGAGCCCTAGGAACGAGTTCACTTCTGCAGGCCCCTAATTGCCTCATCTGCAGATCTCTGGTGTCTGTGTGGTCTTCCGTCACTCTGATAAATACCTACAGTAAACAGCTGACAAAAGGGGCCATTTGGGTCTTGTTTTGGGGAGTTGCAGTCCATGTTGGTTGCCCCTGTTCTGAGCCCAGCATGAGGCAGAGGAGTGCACAGTGGAACAAGATGCTCATTCCATGGCAGCAGGGAAGCGAAGGGGGAAAATAAAGGGACTCGGGGTTCTACCTGCCCTTTTTAGGGGTCTGTGATTATCAGAAGACTCTGGCTAAGTTCCTGAGTATTCAACTACCTCTGACAGTGCCGTAGACTGGGTACTGATGCTTTGCTCCATGGACATTTGAGGGACTCCTACTCAAACCACAGCCATTTCGTTTATGGAGCTCACCTCCAACCTGTGTAGATGCTGTGATGAGCTCGGTGTATCAAGGTTCCACATTTGCTCCACCCTACCTCATTTCTCCACCTCCAGACCGACTCGGTGAAAAGCCCCAGACTTTGGGCTCCTGTTTGGTATTTTTATAGGACTCAGATAATCCCTAGCTCCTAGATCTTACTCAATTGGGCCAGAGACTTTCACCCCTTTCATTAATTCTGGTCTCAGAGCACCAAACTGTAGGATTAGAAAATCTTTTCTGTAAAGGGGCCAGATAATGAACATTCTAGAAGGTCTCTGTTGTAACCACTCAACTCTGGCCATGAAGGAAACAACCAGAAGTACCCAAAGAGGTATGGCTATGTTCCAGCAAAGCTCAATGGTTGTAAATCTGATTCTTAAACAATTTTCATATCTCACAAATTATTATCCTCCTTTGTGTCTCCTCCCAGTCATTTAAAATAGAAAAGCCATTCTTAACAAAATCATGAGGGCTGGTACACTGTGCCTGAGAGGTCCAGCTGTCCTGAATTCACACTCCCCTTTGGGTCCACCTGTGTTTTCCACAGTGAAGGAGGTGAGCCAGGACATGTCCGGCAGGGCCTCTTTTCGGCTTGTTTACAGACACAGTCTGTTCCACAAGCAGCCTCTAGCTCCATCCTTTCATTGAGGTCTAAACAGAAGCAGCATCTCAGAGAAACATACTTCCCTGTGGAGTGGGTCATGTCACAAGTCTCACATCTTGCTCCCTGGGTACCCATCCACTGTGAACCCCCTAGAACAGTCCAGACAGGATGAGCCATGGAGGAGTCCTCTGTGTTGGCCAGGTCTGTCCAGAGCAACAAAAGCAACCATCTTACAAATTTATCACAAGGACCTGGATCTCACAATGATGGATACCAACGAGTCCCATAATCTTCTTTAGAGTAGATAGCTATGTCCCAGTTTCCGGGCAAAGAAGAGTACAGCCTTTCTTATCACTTTCGTCCCAGTCAACCTTTCTATTGTGTGGATGGTGCCCGCCCACATCAGGGAAGGCAGTTGGCTTTACTCAGTCTGTGGATTTAGTGCTTGTCTCACAGGCACACCCAGGAAAATATTGGATATTGGACTATGTGTCTGGGCAGACCATCCTTAGCCAAGTTCACGTGTAAAAGTAGATGTTCTATGGTCCTGGCAGCCTGGGGAACCTGTCTGGATCGCCTTCCCTTCAGTCTTACCTAATGTAAACCCAATAGAGATGTTCTGTCTGGCAACCACACGGAAACCGGTGACAGCCATTGACTGGGGATTGCTCAGTTCATTCCCTGGCATGAAAAAGGAATTGAATCACTGAGAAAGACAGAAAGCCAAGCTGTGGAGAAGGGGGAAATAACAGCGTTATTCATTCGGGGTGGAAGAAGCCTCCGGCTGGCTGTCCGTTAAGCAGATGCTGCCTTGATTGTTTTACAGGTCCCCGTTTCCTGTGCCCCTCCTTCCTACGGTTTCTCCTTGCAATGCCTTCTGGGAACAAGAAGCAGCCACCTCAGAGAGCCTGTTTTCTCTTTCCCTGTCTATCGATGCCCCCCCAACTCTGCTTCAACGGGACATACTAAGGTGCTCGCATGTGTGTCTCCTTCCTCTAAATGACAACAGTGTTTTTTTCATTTACCCATAAGCCCCTGGTACTGTCTTCCCACTTCCCTTACCTACCCATAAGCCCCTGGTACTGTCTTCCCGCTTCCCTCAGCCAATGACATTGCTTACCACTTCCCGGAGAAAGCTGAAGCACCAGAGTTCCCAGCATCGGGGCCCTGCTTCCCAGTGTCTGCGCATGCTCTCTGCTCCCTCCCAGTCCTGTAGAGGAAGCTCTTCTGCTCCCTCCCATGGTCGCAGTCTACGTGTGACCTGACATTTCAATGCCTGTCATCTATTTAAGGGTACCACTTTGTCAACTCTCCCCTACTTTGCTTTCAAGAGGAATTCTCCTCTCTTCTGGATTATTCCCAAATGCATATAAATACAGTGCTGGTTTCCATCTTCAACGCCTGCACACTTTGCCCCCACACAAACATCTCTCAAACCGTTAGCACCCGCAGCCGCTGCTCAATGTCTTTGCCTCCTTTATAAAAAAGGCTATCGTCAATATCGCCAGCGTCTTACCTCCTAATCCTTCTTTAACCTACTCAGCCTTCCCCACTCCTAGCCCATGAGAATTACTAAGTCCCCTACGTTGCTAACAACAGTGGTCAGTTGGTCACTGGGATGTGGGACATAGCTGTTCTCACCATCTTTTCTAGCCCCTTTCCTTCCGTTGCTGGGGCTCATGTGTTCTTGTGTTCCATCACTTTGCCTGTGACTCCTTCGCTGGTCCTTTCCCCTACTTGGGCATTGAACCCCTCTTTCTCAGATCTCTTTTTGTATCTGTTTGCACTTAGCATTGCCTTTTTGTTTGTGTTTGTTTTTTTAAAGTTATGGTTGGAAATAAAACCCACAGCCTACAGAAGGCACATTAGGCAAGGACTCCGCCACTGAGGCCCAGCCCTGCTAGCTCTCACCCCTAAGTCTCTAGACCTTGCCTTTTTCCTGGCTTTAAATACTCTGAGGACGTTCACACCTCCTAAACCTCTAGTCTGAGCCTCCTTTGTGGATCTGCATGTTTGACCTGGAGCTGCCTACTGCACACCTGCCCTTACATAATTCAGCAGGCACCTCATCCTGAGAGAGGCTCAACCTAAAGCCTCCCGAATCTCTCCGGGACGTTCCGCTGGCTTCCACTAGCTTGTTGGCAGTCCATGATAGTCCTTAATATACGGGTCTCTTTCTCCATCTTTACATGCTGTTCTGCTAACGTGTCTGTCTACAACCCTTCACTCCATTTAGAAAGACGTTCTTCCTATTAAATTAGAGGCCAAGCCTGTTCTGGAATGACTTCACATCAGTTAATTACATCCGCAATAGATTCTATTTCCGAAGTGATAAGTACTGGAGTTAGGACTTTCCTGTGGATCTTGGGAACACTTTCCATGCCATCTGTCTCCCTTCACTCAATGTCAGCTCCACCCTTCCAATTGTGTGGACCCAAACAAATCATTTTGTCTCTACTCCTAAGCCTGTCAAGATATTGTTACTTTGCCTTTCAGATGAACTTTCCAACCATCTCTCACCAACCCACTGCTGTGTCTGGCCTAGGCAGCTTTTTCCTCTGCTTGGTGGCAGCATCTCCTATCTAGTTTTCTGGATTCCTTTGCCACCATAGTCTAGAGAGCAACTCTCACTGAAACAGTGGCAAGAGTGATTCGCGTGTAGCAGGAGCTAGACTGTGCCACCACTTTGCTCTGAACACACCAAATGGTGTCGCATTCACTTAGATGGGGAGCTGAAGTCCCAACAAAGGCCCTGACTGTCTGGCATCCTGTGAGCACTCTGACTCCCAGTCACCCGGTCCGCTCTCCCTGGCTGCCTTTTTCCTCAAACACTTCAGGAATTCTCCTCTCTGGAATACTTCTACCCATGTTTCATTTCTTCTCCTTTCCAGTGTTTGCTGGAACATTCCCTTCAAGTGAAGCTTTCCCAAAGCATAAAATGGCAATCTTTCTTTGGTTTTTTTCTTCATGGAGTTTATGGCAAAATTAGATAAGAAAAAAATTTGTGATTAACATATTTTGTTTTCAAGCACAATTAACCTTCTATGTGCAAATATTTGGAACAGCACCTACCTGGTGTGTCAACAGACACACACGTCAGATGGATTTCAGAATGCCATCATTTTTCTTCCTTTTGAAGTGAGCAAGCTCAGATCTGCCAAAATGTATGGCCGTGAATTGGCAGCAGCCAGCGTTGCAGGAGATCATAAATCTTGCTCAAGGGCAATGTAGATGGCTCTGTAGACTCATACAACATTCATGGAATCCCAGTTATTTTCAGCCTGGATGGTCTTACAGCCGGGGGACTTGAGACTTGGTCTCAAAGGAATTAAATTAATGTTTTCATACCCTGATCTCATAAACAATCAAATCTTTGGAATGAGTTTAATTGAAAAACATGGAATGCTTCTTATAGAGTGCATTTCATATAGCTTGGCATTGACCGGGTCCCTGAAATGCTAAATGTTCCTCTAACCCTGGAGATAGAGGAGATTCAGGGCTCTCTTCCCTGCGGCTTTTCCTTCAGGGCCCTTTGTACTGCCTTGGCATTGAGGTCAGCAAATGCCTTCCCGTTGGCTGCTGGCTTCCATTGGCCTGCTATGCTTTGTAGGCAACGATCTTACTTCCTTGGTTCTCCTGTGTTCATTTCTCGGACACACAGATGTTTTCCTCTCTCATCCCCAGGTGCCCTCCACTGTCCAGCAGTGTGTGGCACTGGCGTGGCTTCCCTGTTTTTATTTCGGGAGTTAAGAAGGACCTGTTCAATGGTTTTGATTTAAGTGTTGTCCCCAAAGGCCGATAGTCTCTATTCTAGCCCCACCTTTTCAAACATTATGGAAGGATTTATTACCCAAAAGATAATGATATAAACATAAAGAGAATAAGGGATTTTTCCAGTGGCCCACAGCCTGCACATAAGCTTTGAACCCCAGATGGTTTGACTCTGGTCTTTTTCTTTTCACGTTCTGCAGTGTGTGCCTCTGACGTAGTCAATATTGATAATGGCATGCATTTTGGGCCATTTTCTGTTTCTATAATGGAAATATTTGAGATTCAATACTTTATCAAGGAAAGAAGTTGACTTGGCTTATGTTTCTGGAAACTGAGGAACCCAAGAGCATGGTGATGCCTGGGGACTGGTGTCACATGAGGCAGAAGAACCAGCAGGAACACACAAAAGGTGTGAGGTTCCAAAGCAGACTCACTTCACAGCAGGGCTCTCCAGGAAACGAGCTCACTTCCCCTGAGAACCAAGCCACAAACAGGAAAGCCATCCATCTTTCTTCAGGACCTCACCTCTCAGCACCAGGGACCATATTTCAACCAGTGTCTTGGAGGGGACGGTCCACAGCCACCCCACCGCCGCATCTCATGAGCCATTCATTCTCTCCAGGATGGCCGCATTTCTTTCTCTGTATCATTTCATCCTTAACTCAGTGCCTTCCTGCTGTTCTCTACCTACATTTGCTTTTTGGAGAGACCCTGCATCCCACTGATAGCCCTATCACTTCGCATGCTGATTCTAAGTGCTCTCCAAGCCCACAACGATCTTTCCTTCAGCCTTGTCTTAGGTTTTACATCACCTCTGGGACCACTAGGCATAAGAACTTGAGCACAGCCTGCTTTAGATTCAAACCATCAGACAAAACGAGATGCCGTGGTCAGCCGGCACCTTCCTGTGCTCCCAGAGCATTTCCGCTTGCCTGCTTGATTTCACACCATCTGCTCCATTAAGAGGCGGTTCTCAGTAGAGTTGTCGCAGGCATTACAAAGCGTTAGCAACAGCTGGTTAAGCATATTTATGCTACAGTAGAAACATGAGGGTTGGATACAATAGTACAATATGGGCTTTTCTGGCAAGCAGGAGTAATGGGAGACAGATGTGCTGCATGATGCTTCTGTGCTAGACACCGGCATGACCCGGGCAGATCTCAGAGGCAGTGTAAATCCAGCTCAGTCGTGTAGAAATAAAAGTCAGCGCTGGGCAGCCCCAGGTCTGGAAATAAAGCTGGCTGGTATACTCTGGGGCCTGGTCAAAATGATGGCTTGAGATGGGAGACGTTCAGAAAGCCACTGAATTTGTCTGTGCGTCAGTTTCCTGGCCTGAAAGTGGCTGACTGTAAAAGCTACCTCATAGGGTGTTAATAGGATTTGGATGAAGTAATGAATACAACGTTCTTCATTGTAGCACACAGGAAAGCAAGCCCAGCAAGTATTAGCAATGCCGTTTTCATCTTCCTCTCATGAGAGACATGTCACACAAGGTGGGCTGTGCCCACTGAAGCTCTGTGACACTTGATGTGGGAGAGAAGTTACAGAGCATTAAGGAAGGCTTGATTCACTTTCCCACTCATCAAGAACTGTTTTCCAAAAGCCCCGGAGCGTGAGCTGGACAGTCAAGAAATCTGGCAGAGTGCCTGTCCTCATGAACACCTTGTCTCCGTGAAATGACAAGCAACTAAGGAAGAATCAAAGGAAATACGCAAAACAGAATATGAGAATGAGGGTGGGCCGGTGGCTCGGCAGGTGAGGGTGTTTGCCCTCAAGCCTGAAGATCTGAGTTCAGTCTCCAAAACCCACACAGTGACTCTTGCAAGTTTTCCCCTATGCCGCATCAGCTCCCTTACCAACCCCACCCACGCCAAAAATAAGGATATGTGAAGAATTTCAAAAGCATTAAAATGTGACATGCATTCTGCAAATGATCAATGGCTGTACTGGCTGGGTAGTTTGGACTATCTTGAATGATTCGTGGGAGACAGAACGTAAAGGACCCAAGACCCAGACAGAAAGCACAGCAGGGCCAAGGCCTGTGGCTAGAAGTAGCTTGGGTCTAAGGTCTGGAGGGTTAGGAAGGGAGCAGTGATGGACAGATTCAGAGGAGGGAGGGGCCGGAGGAGATGGACAAGAGGCTTGGGCTTTAGTATGGAGCTCTCTATGGAGCCCTTGGTGTGTGGTTAATCCTGATGCTTAGTCTTCACTTCTGATGTGAGTGGATTCAGAGACTCCTGGGAGATTATGGAAACACATCTCGAGGTGTGTCTGCCACTGTCTTCCGAGAGTGCTGCTCTAGTCAGTGGTTTGCTTAGAGGGATTTGACTATGGAGGGATAGTGGAAACTGTTGAAAGTGGGTCTAGTTGGAGGAGCCAGGTGTATCTTGGAAGGAAATATTCTTGACCTAAAATACATCCTTTCTTGCTTAAGTTGCTGTCTCAGATAAGTGGTCACAGCATGAAAAAGGCTGACTAATACAGTCCTCTAGTGACTAACTGCTATGTATCTGGGAAATACAGGAAACAATGGCTATCAGAACACTGGATAAAAGGCAGAATAAACCAGTGATCCCCGAGATAAAGGAACCCCATGGAGTGGGTCTGCTCCTCTCCATGGCTGTGTGGGCTCTTCTGGAACATTGTGCAGGAACTGGAGCCAAAGCTTGGCAAAGTCAACCCGCTGAGCTGAGCAGCAGGGGGTGCAGATCCGAGGCCACTGGCTTCACAGGGCAGTGTGCTGACATCCACTGCTAGAAGGGAAGGGGTAGACACTAGACAGATCAGTAAGCCAGTAAGTGCTGGGTAGTGTGGTAAGTGTGGTAAGAGTGATGAGAGAAAGGGCCTTGGTAACATACGTCACTTCTATGTGGGAAGGAAGGGTAGGTGGTTGATTGGAAGGGTTACAAAGAGGCTAATAAAGTGTGTGTGTGTGTGTGTGTGTGTGTGTGTGTGTGTGTGTGTGTGCATGCACATGTGTTGGAAGGAGACAGACAAGCTGAAAAGAGGCTGCAGAAACAGAAAGCTCCAGGTGGTGGAGTTTTTCTTAGGAACAGTAAGTTAGTAGGCATTCAATATAAAGCTATAGGTTTTAAGTAACACAGTTCAAGATGGCCTCAGAGATGGGTCTCTGGGAGCCTAGCTTTTGCTGTGACCAAAGTCTGAAATGCATTTATCCTGGCTTTAAGATTCAGGAAGAATTGGCAGAGTCCCAATTGGGTGGCCCTGGCAGAGACAGGTTTGGCACTGGGCTTTGGATGAATCTTCCAAATATTCCTATGTTTTAGGGGAGCCCCAGACCCAGTGTCTCAGGTGCTGAAGGAACCACCTGGATCAGACTCCACTACTTGGGAACACAGCATCCTCTACCATTCAGAAAATGTCTGAATTTGAAAGGGGGCTTCAAGATAAATGGCAGTTTTTAACATTAATCACTACCTAATGATGGCAAGCCTGGGAGGTGTCAGGTTTTATTTGATAGATTTATCTTGAAAGTGATATGTGTACTGACAGTTGAGGAAATGAACGGTTTGATTTTATGGAGGACCGACGGGATAAACGGATGCTGACATGTTAAATTAAGACAAGGCTGTTACAGAAGGTAAAAGAGCAACTTCATGTTTCCAGTGTAATGTTTCAGAGGTCTGGATACCTACATCTAAGGCTGGCAAATGTGTGTAAGCAGCTGGAAATTTAGAAGATGCTGTTTTAAAGAGATGGCATTCTATCAGAGTGACAAATCATTTGTAAGTGGCATCTTCATGTGCATGTTTAAAATTTATAGAATTATAAACAGAACTAAGTAGGGCAACCTTAAACAAGCTGATTTTGGGCAGGGGTCTGAAGTTTCAGTGTATATACAGTTCCTTGAGGGCAGTCTCTGATGTCTCATGGGCCTCTCTATTCCTAACGTTTGCATAGTGAGAGGCATACAGCTGGCACTCCATAAATGCTAACTGCAGAAACCTGTGGTCTATAAACCAGTATTCATGATTGACACCAGGTAATAAACACTCATCATCTCATGATTTATCTAGTGCTGCATGTTAAACACACAAACTGTTCACTGCAAGCATGGCTTCCAGGGAAGACACAATTGACTGCCTTTCCTAACCACTAAGAAGATTTGAAAAATGTTTTAATCGGAATGATACAGTATCTTTCAGAAAAAAAACCCCACTGAAGTAATTTAATTACCTTCTTAATTTCCTGTATAAAGTACACGCTATCTTTATTGTTCTCTGTTTTCAATTCTTCCATTTGAAAAATTTTCACATTGAAAATAATGTGATGGATTCCTTTGTAAAGAGAAGACTGCCCAGAGCAGGTGGACCTGGGTTCCTATCAAACAAATGACTCTCAGGCATTCCCTTCAGAGGCTATTATTTGTACCAACTCCAACTTACTTGCCTCAAATTTTCCAGAAGGACTTTTGATATGATTTTCCATCAATTTTTTAGTAACACAGATTCTACTATATGTGGTTTTAACTACTATGAATTGTATCTTCTGATTTATCTTCTAAAAATGATCTTTATGGTTTGAAGAAAGCTCTATTAGGAAATCGTGGAATATAGAAATGGAGAGAGAGACCAGGGGAGCTGGAGACAGGACTGGTTTGGATGAATATGAGATGAGACCTGAGATGGGAGAGAGACAGGACATCACTCTCACCCCATGCTTAGCAAACTTCTGATGATTGGTAATGGAAACATTTCCCATTGGTTGAGTTCCTGTTTTCATCCTTGAATGTCCTTATGAACAGTTACCCACATTTTCACTGGCAAGAACTTTCCTGAGTATGGAATTACAATCTCCTTGTAGATTTTTCACAAGTCCCTTATCATGAGCAGGTTCCCTCTTCTGAATCTTCAAGACGTAGATGCTCACACATGCATGGCTGAGGTGGAAGACTCGGTCCTGAAGGGCAGGAGCAGTTAATGAGCTCAGCCTGAGAACCCTGTGTGCTGCTGCTGTCTGGCCTCATCCAAACGTTCATTGTCTGGGTGAACAATACAAAGCAGTCCTTTTTCTGTCCATGTTGACCCCGCCCTTTTGTAATGTCTGCTGCAATCCCTCTCCCCATCTCACAGTGGGTTATCTGCCATTTTTGAATGAATGTGCAGGTGCTCTTTACATTTGTGAACATTAGTCTCTTGTTCATTACATGGGCTGCACATGTCTCCTGAGCCGTGAGGGGTCTTTCCTCTCTTTATGGGATCCATTGATGAACAGAACTAGATCATTCTGATGCACTTGAGTTTAACCACTTCCTTTCACATATCATCACTTTTATTCCCACATTTTTATTAATTAAATTTGTTCTTTGACAATTTCACACATGTGCATCATGCATCCTGACCACTGTCACCACCCCCCCCACCTTCTCCCTGAGGCCCATCTGTCCACCTGTTCCCTATTTCCCTCTTTCTCATATTCATGTCTATTTGTTTGATGTCTCACAGAGTTTACCCAGGGCTATACAGACGCTTCTTCAAAAAATACTTTTCTTACCCGAAGTCTTGAAACCACATTCCTATAATGCAATCTAAAGGCATGATTGTTTTGGCTTTCCATTTAAGAATTTAATCTACTTAGAATCAATTTTGCATGCTTTGTATGTTATTCAGTAGAGGTCCAATTTAATTCTTACTCACAAACCAATTTTCTCATATTCGTATGTTGAAAGGAATCATTTTCCTCCCTGGTTATCATGGCTTCGTCACATAGGATTTCTCTGTAGAAATCTTACTTTCGCTGCTTTTTTCTTATTCTCAGAACCATTTGTCCCTGTCTCCCTCCCTCAAGTAAATTATTTAGAATTCCTGGCGATGAAATAAAAATGTCAGTATTGCCTGAAAATGTTTTTTACTCTTATTATTTGAAGAGGATATTTTTCCTGCTTGGCTGTGAAGTCCTAAGCCTATAATTGTTTTTTTTGTTTTTTTCTCTCAGCCTGTTACTGCATTTGGCTGTAATACTGTTATTACAAATGAAGCTATAGATCTCATCGCTTCTTTGTAGACAACCTATTCCATCCAGCTACCCTGCCTGGCTGATTTTAGGATCTTCTCCTTGTCTTTGGTGTTCCATGGGTTCCAGTTTGTATAGTTATCTTGGGGTCATTAGGGCTCTCCCACTAACAGAAGTTTTATCAAAGTAGAGAGTTTTCATCCCCCTTTTCTTTTAGAACTTGGAAGACAAGTGTGTGTGTGTGTGTGTGTGTGTGTGTATGTGTGTGTGTGTGTGTGTGTAAGGAGAAAGAGAGAGAGAGAGAGAGAGAGAGAGAGAGAGAGAGAGAGAGAGAATTGATGATGGCTGAGAAGAATTGAAGATGTAGAGAGAGGTTAATGATGGATGGAATAAGGTTGTCAAGAAAGAGGCCAAGCTCAGGATCCATAGCAGCTCAGGAAGGTGATGATGCCTCAGGTGGAGGAGAAAGGTTGGTGTGGAGATGCTTCCTATTTGCTGCTGGGGAGTGCTCAGAAAGGTAACTAATGCCTTGGTTGGCAGGCTCTGTACTGTCTGTGAGGAAGGGGAGCAATGACTTGTCATTTGGTAACTGTGTCAGCCATATTTTTTAAAACCACTATCACAAGTATCTGAGAGAAACCATTTAGAAAGGGAAAGATTCACTGGTTGGAACTCTCGTTTTTAGAGGCTTCAGTCCATGATGGACTGATTCAGGTGTTGTTGGTGGTATTGAAGAAGAGGATAATGATAGAGGGATGGGTGGGGTAGAGGTGATGTATGGGGTAGAGCTTCTCAACTCATGCCAGGAAGCAGCAGAGACACACAGGGGCCATCCCCCAAGGACATGTCCCCATGGTCCCCTTCCTCTAATGAGGCCCCAATTTTCCATCACCCCCCACAATTGTTTCTCCATTGGTGGAGCACCCATTAACTAGCCCTGATACCTCATGACTATCAATAATTGATTTACCAGCTGGAGACCAAGTCTTTAAGACAAGAGAGATTTTAGAGGACATTTCAGAAGTGAGCAGTAACCACATCATATTATTGCTAAGAGCAGGCAGGATAAAATAAACATACTCTTTACCTTCCGGGAATCTTATATTCAGAAAGGGGAAACTGATAGCATGTGTCAGGAACTGTGTTAGTTCCTTCCAGCATTTCTGGGACAGACCTGCTGGGATGTCTCTCTGTATGCTGTGAATGTGTTGCTCTGATTGATTGATAAATAAAATGCCGATTGATTGGCCAATAGCCAGGCAGGAAGCATAGTATAGGTGGGATAAGAGAGAGGAGAATTCTGGGAAGTGGAAGGCTGAGTCAGGAGACACTGCCAGCCGCTGCTGCCGTGAGAAGCAAGATGTGAAGGCAGAACTGAGAAAAGCCACCAAGCCACGTGGCTAAACATAAATTAGAATTATGAGTTAATTTAAGTGTAAGATCTAGCTAGCAAGAAGCCTGAGCCATTAGGGCAAACTGTTTTAATTAATATAAGTATCTGTGTGTTTATTTGGGTCTGAGCTACTGTGAGCTGGGTGGGACCAGGAAAACTTCCAGCTACACAGACCACCTGATGAGCAACTTAAGGAAGGAAGGTCTGTGCTAGTCCATGTCTGAGGGCAACCATGATGACTGGGACATCATGGTAACAGGAGCTGGGCGAGGGTGATGACATTGTGTCTGCAGAGGGAAGGCAGAGGGATGGAAGCTGTTCTTCAGTTCCTTTTCTACTTTTTATTCAGACTAGGACCCTAACCCGGTACTTTTCATAACTGTTCTTGGGCATTTATCTTTCCATTTAGGAGATTTCATTTGCTGCCTGCCTCTCTAAAAGACCACCCTCCAAAAAAAAAAAAAAAAAAAAAAAAAAAAAAAAAAAAAAAAAAAAAAAAGCTAAACAATAAACAAAATCAAACAAACAAATAAAAGACTCTAGCAATAGTTTTGTTTTAAAAACCACAGGGTGACTGAAGTTTCCGGGTCTAGATCTCAGGATTTCCACTGTCTGAGCTGAGCCAGTCCCAGCCCAGACAGGTCAAGGCTTGTCTGGAGTAGGCCTAAGCCTGAAGGCAGCTGTTTCACGTCCAAAGCACCTGAGGTGTCTTCCTCCACTCTGCTCTTTAGAGCACCACATCTGTTGATCAGGGGCTCATGGGGCAGGAACCAGCGCCTCCACGACAGGCTGCTGCTGTGCATCCAGGCTGCTCTGACTTCCGTCTATTTTCTTCAGCAGGCTTTAATTGCATTACCCAAGGGCCACTGCTCTCTGTCAATCCATGCCCATTTCAAGTGTTTGTCAATACAGAGGAAGGCCATAAAAGATCAGAGATGCTTCTCCCGGTACTGACCTCCTGCATCTCACTGAGTTCCTCCAGCCTGGAATTCCACGGTACCACTTCCACTTTCTTTCCCTTTGCTACTGCCTTGAGTTTCTACACCCCAGACTTTATTTTCAAATATCCTGATGTGTTTGCAAAGCACTTTTTACCTCATCCACTGCATCACTAAGTCTCCTAAATGCACCTTGAATGGCTGCTTCTCTCTGCATCTTCCCTACCTCTTTAGCCAAAACAAACACTTGAGGTTCCTGCGGTACAGAAGCCCCTTTATCTGCCAAGCTGTTACTATTGGGTTTCCATTCTCATTCCCCACTCTGCATAGGTCCAGGACTTGGCCTTCCAGTTCCCCCGCACATGACACTAAATGAACTCTGCTTATGTCCAGGATTTGGCCTTCCAGCTCCCCTGCACATGACACTCAAATGAAGAGCTCTAGGCCATGAAGGTTTACAAAAGCCCCAGACTCGCTGAGTGCTTCCAGAACCTATGTGATTGTGGAGCAGATGGCGATTTCCCATGTAGACAGCAAAGGGCATGAAAAACTCAAGGAAATTTACTTCCAAACAAATGGAGGAGGAGAAGCCCTTAGCAGAAGATGGCTTAGGGCAGCCTCATTAGCCATCAGGGTATCAAATGTGGATTAAAACAGGAGCGGCCAATTTCCACTGTAAATCCAGACTGGGTATTTTGAAACTTTCTCATCTTCAAAAGAAAATTACTGGATAAAATCTTCATAACACCCTTTCAATGTGATCTAAGCTGCAACAAAATGAAAGAAATTCTTCCGAGGTATGTAGTTAATAATCATCAAATCCAGGGTCACAGTGGGAAATGTGGGCAGGATCTGTGGGAACAGCCTGGAAATAGACACCTCCAAGGCCTGTGAGAGGGTCACTGACAGCAGGAGAAGAATGGCAGGTTTGTAGACAGGAGCAGACAGGAAATTATCCTTCAGAATGAGGTTATTTGGAGAGAGACAGTGGAGATTGTGGACAGTCATAGTTACGTCTTGAAATGGGAGAGCAATGGAAGAGATGGCCACCATGTATAGCAGGAGAATTCTGCAGGGGAGGCAGACCCTCCAGTTCCAGAGAGAAAGGAAAGTTTCTAACTCTGTGTGATTTAGTTTAGCCTTCCGGACTCACATGGCAAGAAGACATTGATCAAGTGGGAGATGTGGGACACCTTCCCTCACGTTATCGGTCCAGGGTATCCAGAGACCCCTAAAACAATACAGACTATAGCCATTGCTCTTGACAGTTGTGGAATATTATTTTAAGATGTGTTACATTCCTCTATGCTATGGAATATTTGTTTAATGAGGCAAAGATGTGTTACATTCTTTTATGTTGCATTTGTTTAAGTCTGTGAAACTGTGTTACTTTGCTTGTATAAAACACCTCATGGTATAATAAAGAGCTGAATGGTCAATAGCTAGGCAAGAGAGGGATATATGGGGCTACCAGGCAGAGACAATAAATAGGAGAAGAAATCTAGGCTATAGAAAAAAAGAGAGGAGAGAAAGGAGTGAGAAAAGGAGAAGGAGAAGAGGATGCCAGGGGCCAGCCACCCAGCCACCCAGCCACACAGCCACACAGCCACACAGCCACACAGCCACACAGCCATTATTCACAATGCGTATACTGTTCTAATATTGTTCACTCTCTTTATAATTTGCTTACGTATAGGATACTCATACATCAAATGACAAATCTATCTATAACATTTCAAATCCACACCACTCTGGATATCCTGCATTTAAAAAATAATCAAGGGGAGATGTCAGAACACTGTCCAGGAATGGAGTCCTTTGATGAGATTTCTGAGTGTTTGTGAGAAAACTCCAAGTAACCAAGGCAAGAGTCCTGTGACTCAGTTTCTTCAAAACTGCAGAATTGTTCTTGGCTTATTCTCTTGTGTTCCACCCAGGTGTGGTGGATAGGAGTGAGTTTAATGCAGAATATTTACAAAGGTGTCCATTGTTACTTGATTCTGTGCCTCTATGGAAAAATGTTTTCGCCCAATGTGGCTTGTCTGCCACATGTGACTTGTTCTTGTGATTGGAAACTTCACTCACGTGACTCTTCTTAACTTTCAGAGCATAAACTCTCTGATGCAGTAAATAACCTTGACTACTGCATGAGACTTTTAGTCTGCCTCATTTATAGGCTCCATTATCCCAGGTCCCACCACCTCAAGAGCAGTAAACAGTCCTGAAGAGATGTTTTTCCATGATGACTGGCTTTTATAGTGCAGAAATATGTTGTACAGGTGGCTGGAGGGGTCCACTAGCAGTCTCTTCCCTGTGTACCTGTGGACTATAAATGACAACCAGCGTGGCAAGGTACACCATTGGTGCGATAGTGGCGTGCATGTCATGGGAAGGGACTGTCTTAGTCACGGTGCTTTGGCTGGGAAGAGACACCGGGACCGGGGAAACTTGCAGAAGGAGGAGTTTATTGGGGCTTACAGATTCAGACGATGAGTCCAGGGCCACCATGGTAGAGATCAGGGCAGCAGACTGGCAGGCATGGTGCTGGAGCAGCAGTTGAGAGCTCAGAGTGTGAGACAACAGTGGAGCAGAGGGAAACCTCACAGCCTCCCTCTAGTGAGGCACCTCTTCCTACAGTGCCACACTTTTTAACACCTGCAAATAGCTGCCCCAGCTGGGGCCTCAGTCTCCAAGCACATGAGCCTCTGTGGTCATTCTCACTACAACCACCACAGTGACAAAGCACTCTCTGCCTGGAATTCAGATCCGAGTCACAAGAGGAAAACCATGCCCCCCTCTGTACATCTGGAGAAGAGCAGTGGCTGGCAAACTCACAGGTCCCCAGGGTGACTTTATCACAATTACTGTGGTCCGTGGTCACACCCAACTGCCCTCTGAATTTCCCTCTCTGCACTCAGAGGTTGGTGAGCTCTCAGACCTCATCAGAGGAGTTTCTTATCCCAGAGAGCTGTGTTAACATTGGAAACAGTCAAAATGTAGATAGTGTCTGTGGAGTTCTCAGGCATATATGTGAGATTTATAGTACACCTCCATCTAAGTCTCAGAGATGTTTCTACAAGAGGATGTGTAAAGATTTTAAGATCCAGAGGTCAGGGAGGATTGAAATATAAGTGTCTTCTGTTTTGTGCAAGGTGATAGATATGGATCTATTTGCATAGTTCTACTTGTCAACATCCATTTATGCCAGTGCCATTTGTTGAAGATGCTCCCCCCCCCCCCATTCTATAATTTTAGCTTCTTTGTCAAAAATCAGGTACATGGGAATTTACATCTGGCTCTTCAATTCAATTCCATTGATCCACCTGTCTGTTTTTATGCCAATACCATGCTGTTTTCATTACTATACCTCTGTAGTATAGCTTGAAATTAGGGATGGTGATACCTCTGGAAATTCTTTTATTGTACAATTTTTTTTTTTAGCTATTTTTTGGTTTTGTTATTCCACATGAAATTGAGTACTATTCTTTTAAGGCCTGTAAAGAATTGTGTGGGGATTTTAATGGGATTGCATTGCATCTGTAGATTGCTTTGGATAAGATGGCCATTTTTACTGTTAATCCCATCGATCCATGAGCATGGAAAATCTTGCTATCTTCTGATATCTTCTTCAATTTCCTTCTTCAAAGACTTGAAGTTCTTGTCATACAGGTCTTTCACTGTTTGACTAGAGTTACCCCAAGATATTTATATAGTTGTGGCTATCATGAAGAGTGGTGTTTCCCCAATTTGTTTCTCAGCCCATTTGTCATTTGTATATAAGGGGGCTACTGATTTTAATGAATTAATCTTGTATCCAACCACTTTGCTGGGGGTGTTTATCAGCTGTAGGAGTTCCCCAGTGGAATTTTTAGGGTCACTTATGTATACTATCATAATATTTGCATATAAAGATATTTCGACTTTTACTTTTTCTATTTGTATCCCCTAGGTCTCCTTCAGTTGTCTTATTGCTCTAAGATTTCAATCACTATATTAAATAGATATGGAGAGAGAGAACAGCCTTGGGTTGTTCCTGATTTCAGTGGAATTGTTTTGAATTTTTCTCCATTGAATTTGATATTGACTATTGGCTTGCTGTATATTGTCTTTATTATTTTAGGTATGTTCTTATATCCCTGATCTCACCAAGAATCTTTATCATGAAGGGGTATTGGATTTTGTCAAAGACTTTTTCAGCATTTAATGATATGATCATGTGGTTTTTTTTCTTTCAGTTTGTTTATATGGTGGATTACACCGACAGATTTTCATATGCTGAACTATCCCTGCATCTCTAGGATGAAGCCTATTTGATCAATTATGGATGATCTTTTGAATGTGTTTTTCGATTCCATTTGTGAGTATTTTTGCATCAATGTTCAGGAGGAAAAGTGGTCTGTAATTCTCTTTCTTTGTTAGATCTTTATGTTGTTTGGTTATCAGGGTAACTTTAGCATCATAAGGTGAATTGGACAATGCTCCTTCTGTTTCTATTTTATGAAACAGTTTGAGGAGTATTGGCATTAATTCTTCCTTGAAAGTTTGGTAGAATTTTCCCCAAAACCATCGGCCCTTTTTGTTTGGGAAATTTTAATGTCTGCTTCTGTTTCACTAGGGGTTATAGGTCTGTTTAAATTGTTTGTCTGGTCTTGATTTAACTTTAGTAAGGTGGTACCTATCAAGAAAATTTTTCACTTCTTTGAGTTTTTTTCAATTTTGTGGAGTATAGGTTATTGAAATATGGCTTAATGATTCTTTGGATTTCCTCAGTGCCTGCTTTTCTGATTTTGTTCACTTGGATATTTTCTGACTTTTAGTTCATTTGCATAAGGGTCTGCCTATCTTGTTGATTTGCTCAACAAATTGACTCTTTGTTTCATTGACTCTTGTATTAGTTCTCTTTGTTTCTGTTTCATTGATTTCAGCCCTGAGTTTGATTATTTCTTGATGTCTACTCCTCTTGGATGTGATTACTTTTTCTTGTTCTAGAGTTCTCAGCTGTGTTGTTCAGTTGCTAGTATGGGACCACTCCAGTTTTTTTTTCATGTAGGCACTTAGTGCCGTGAACTTTCCTTTCATGATCACTTCCATTGTGTCCCATATGTCTGACTATGTTGTGTATTCCTTTTCCTTGGATTCTAGGAAGTCTTTATTTCTGTCTCAACCCATTTTCATTCAGTAGAGAGCTGTTTGTTTTCCATGACTTTGTGAGCTTTCTGTTGTTGATGTTATCTAGGTTTATCCATGATGTTCTGATAGGATGCAGGGAGTTATTTTAATTTTCTTGTATCTGTTGAGATGTGCTTTGTATTTGAGTATAGGGTCAATATTGGAGAAAGTTCTGTTAGGTGCAGAGAAGAAGGTGTATTCTTTTGTGTTTGGTTAAAATGTTCTAAAAATATCTATTCGGTCTATTTGTTTTATAACTTCTGATAGCTCCAGGATTCCTCTGTTTAGTCTTTGTGTGGATGGCATGTCCATTGGTTGAGAGTTGGGGTATTAAAGTATCCCACTGTGAGTTTGTGAGGTTCAGTGTGTGATTAAATAGTATATTTCTTATACAAATGTGGGTGCCCTTTTGTTTGGGGCATGAATAGGTTTTAAGAACAGGAATGTCATCTTGGTTGAATTTTTCCTTTCATGAGTATGTAATGTCTTTCTCTATCTCTTTTGATTAGTTTTAAAGTCTGTTTTGTTAGATATTAAAATTAAAGCAGATGCAGAGATCCACAGCCAAGCACTGGGCTGAGCTCTAGGGGTACAGTTAAGAGAAAGAGGACAGATTATATGAGCAAGGGGAGGGGGCATCAAGATCATGATGGGGAAACCCACACAGACAGAAGACCAGAGCTCCTGAGAGTACATGGACTCCAGACCAACAGCTAGGGAGCTGCATGAGACTGACCTAGGCCCTCTGTAGGTGGGTGACAGTTGTGTAGCTTGGTCTGTTTGTGGGGCACCTCGCAATGGGACCAGGATCTGTCTCTGGCATATGAGCTGGCTTGTTGGAGCCTATTCCCTATGGTGGGATGCCTTGCTCAGCCTTGAAACAGGGGGGAGGAACTTGGTCCTGCCTCAACTTGATATGCTTTGCTTTGTTGACTGCCATGGGAGACCTTACCCTTTCTGAGGAGTGGATGTGGGGGTAGAAAGGAGCTGGAAAGAGGGACCGGCAAGAGAGGAGAGAGGGAAAATTGTGGTTGGTATGTAAAATAAATTTTAAAATTAATAAAAAAGATATTAAAATGGCTACATTAGGTCCATTTGCTTGGAATATTTTTTTTCCAACTTTTCACCTTGAGGTAATGTTGATTCTTGATATGAGGTGTGTTCCTTAAATGTAGCAGAAGGATGGATCCTGTTTTCACATCCATTCTGTTAGCCTGTGTCTATTTATTGGGGAATTGAGTCCATTGATATTGAGAGTTATCAGTGACAATGATCATTGATTCTATTACTTGTTGGTGGTCCTGGTGGTGTGTGTGGATGTGTGTGTGCTTCCTTTCTTTTGATTGTGTTGGTCTGAGATTATTAATTCCCTGTGTTTTCTTGGGTATGGTGAACTGTAATACGCAGATCGCAGGGATCCCCAAAAGACCACCACAGAGACCGAATCCCATAGGTAAAAGCTACGAGCCTTTATTTGAAGCCCAGAACTTGGTCTCTCTGTCCAACACAGTGGTGAGAGCAGAGAGCCCTAAGGCCAGGTGGGGAAGGGTTTTTATCATAGCAGAGGTTGGATGAGGGGATTTCCAGGGCTCAGGACCCTGATTGGCTGACATTTGTCTAGGAGTACAGGGAGTGTTTGGAATGCCAGCTACTCCCCCTTAGATGCAGGCCCTCCCTGGGTGTGGTCAGCTCCTGGCTTCTCCTGGATCTGGGTGCTGCCTGCCAGTAAGCCGGTCACAGAAGCTGTGTCTGAGCTTCTCAGCCTGTCATGGCAGTAGTGTGGTCAAGGTGTTCTGAGCTCCCCCCCCCCCCCACAGAACCTCCTTAGGTTGGAGTTTCCCTTCTAGCACCTTCTGTAGGACTGGATTTGTAGATAGATATATAAGGTAGTCTTTACCATGGAAGTTTATTTTCTCCATCTATGATGACTGAAGTTTTGCTAGGTATAATATTCTGGGCTGTCATCTGGGATGTTTTAGAGTCTGCAGCACATCTGTTCAGGTCCTTCTGGTTTCAGAGTCTCCATTGTGAAGTCAGATACAATTCTAATAGGTCTGCCTTAATAAGTTACTTGCTCTTTTCTCCTTTCAGCTTTTAAAATTATTTGTTCTCCATGATTAGTGTTTTATTATATGCTGAGGGACTTTCTTTTCTGGTCCAATCTGCTTGGTGTTCTGTATGTTTCTTGTACCTTTATAGGCATTTCCTTCTTTAGGTTAGGAAAATATATGATTTTGTTGAAAATATTTTCTGGCCCTGAGCTGGTATTCTTCTCCTTCCTCTATTCCCATTATTCTTAGGTTTTGCCTTTTCATAATGTCCCAGCTTTCCTGGATGTTCTGTGTCAGCAGGTTTTTATATTTAATGTTGTCTATGTCCATTTCTTCTATTAAACCTTCAATGCCTGAGATTTTATCTCCCATCTCTTGTATTCTGTTGGTGAGGCTTATATCTGTAGTTCCTGTTTACATTTCAAAATTTTTATATCTCCACAATTCCCTCAGTTTCCTTCTATTTCCATTTCTAGGTCTTGAACAGTTTTATTTCCTTCTACTGTTTGTATTCTACTGGATTTCTTTAAGGATTTATTCATTTCCTCACATTGTTTTTTCCTGGATTTTTTGAGGTATTTATTCATATCCTTGAACTCTTTGAATTTTCCTGAATTTCTTGAAAGGATTTATTAAATTCTTTAAGTACTCCACCATTATCATATAAATGGCTTAAGGAATTTTTCTTGTGCTCCTGCTATATTGGAATATTCTGGACCTATTGTGGTATGCTAGCTGGGCTCCAGTGGGGACATGTTGCCCTGGATGTCTTGATTGTATTTTTATGCTGCATATAGGCATCTGGGATTGGGATGATTGTAGATCTAGGAGTTGATTTCTGAATTTGTCTTTGTTGGGTGGTTGTTTTATGGTTTCTTTTTTCTCTCTGGATGTTTGGAGAGTGTGATGGCTGAATGTTGACTACTAGGACAATTTCTTCTTATCTGATAATTGTGGCCGCCGAGGATTCCAGGTAAAATGTGTTTCTTGGTATTGGGAGCTGACACTTTGGAATGGGGATAGGCTAGGGATTGAAGCGGTTCACAGGAGTGAGAAGAGCAGAGTGTCCAACCAGGGCTTGCTTATTTTGTTTCTGTTTATTATGCTTATTTCCATATCCTTGGAGTGGGAGGGGTAGACAATGAAGAGAGGTCACCCCAGAGGGTCTGCTATAGCCCTGGGTCTGAGACTGGGGGATTGGATCTAGAGAAGCAGAGGGGAAGGGAAGATCTACAAACAGCCCACCTGCTTCCATGACAGGAGTGGTCTGTGGGTTAGCAGGAGGGTCCTCATGGAGTTGGGGCTGGGGCAAAGCATAAGTGGGGAGAGGGAGCTTAGGAGGGGAAGGGCAAAGGGGGAAGGAAGGTTGCAGCAGGTGTTCTGTTCCTGTGATGGAGATGAAACTGGGGTTTTTGGTTTGGAGGAGAGTGGGGAGAGGTGCAGGTCTTCCGTCAGCTTACCTGTTTCCCTGGCCTGCTCAGCAGGTGTGTTCATAGGGAATGCCTGCTGGTGTCGGAGACTGGGATAGTGGGATGTGTTGGGGGAAGGGAGATGGAGATCTTGGTGATCCAATGTGGGTGGGGTCAGAGAGGGAAGGGAACCCAAAGCAGGTGTTCTGATATAGATTCTAAAAAGAGACTTGGAGATTGGGACAGGAAGAGCAGGAGGAGAGGAGAAAATCTGCTGTCAGCCTCTCTGCTTCTCCAGGAGGAGTGGCCTATGGGTTGTCAGGGTTACCTGCTGAAGTTGGGGCTGGGATAAAGAAACAAGTGGGGGAAATCAGGTGAGAGGAGAGAGCTGTGAGAAGCAGAGTAGATGAGGGCATGGGACAGGGAAAAAGGGAAGCACGTGTTTTGTAGCAGAGCTGTGGGGATGAGACTGAGATATTGGGTCTGGAGGAACACAGGGAGAGATGAAGATCTGTAGTTTGCCTACCCGATTCCCTGTCAGGAGTCCATTCTAAAGAGTGCTTTTTGGAGCTATTCCATGTGTAAGATGGAGACTTATAAGCTATTAATTTGAATTAACTTTTAAATGAAATTGTATTGAGTATTCTTGCTGTTTGACCTCTCACTTCTTTAGTGTCCAACACAAGTAACACTCATCAGTGTAACCTTTTGGGAGGCAGGCAGGCGTCCTTGGTTTCTGATGCACATTCTGTTTGTTCTTGATCCTCCCTGTCAATGCAGAACATTGAGGTGTGGTGTCAAGGACGCATGCCTTGCATGTCAGTGTGCTCCCGTCTATAGATGTGGCTCTTATTGCAGATGTCAGGAATGGAGCCAGGCGTGGTGGTCCCTGAATCTCATCACTTGACAGACAGAGACAAGAGGAGCAATGTGAGTTGAAGGCCAGGATGGCCTGTGTACCAAAACCTGGTCTCAAAAACCAAACCAGATATTACAAATGGACAAAATACTGATCGATTGAACAGCTATATGTGACAAATATTGAAAACAACATGTTAAGTCTGCTGTTGTTTGAGCATTCCAGGTCCCAGTTGGCACATAAGGTGCAATAATACAGGCATTTTGATCTAGTCAGATCATTTCACCAATGAAAGGAGACACAGTGAATTACATACATCTCCAAAGCTTGCTTTCTGATGTGGACCAAGTATCCACATGATTTGCATAAAAAGTGGAAAATGCTTTATTAAGTATGTAGATAACACAAAAGCACTGTATGTGCATTTGAGTTGTGGGAAAATAGTTGTGTGTATATCTAAATATAAATAGGAAATTTTACAAAACATATTCATAGGATAGTTGTTGACTTTCTGGGGTCTGACACTCTCAGGTACCTGTATAAATCTGAAACAAAAGGCCGACCAGGGTTCTGCTGCTCCGGTGAGAAGTGAGCATGCTTACCATCCTCTCTTCTGTGTTTCTCTCCTTCCAGATGAGGGCAGCACAGTAGGGACGGATTTAATATGAGAGACAGGGCTTGGGAAACGTGTGGGTGGAACGGGGTTGTAAGACAGGACAGAGCATTATACCCTGGGATGTCAGCTGATTTAAAGGTTCAAGATATGGACTCCATGTCACCATGGACATGTCCAACATGATGCTGTAATGTCTGTGATTGTGACTCCTTGTGAGAAGAGAGATCTAGGGGGCAGGCAGAAGTGCCCAACTAAAACAGGGATACATGAAATATGTGTCATTGCATAAACATTATAATATTGAGTCTTAAACCCAGCCTAAGATTTCCATTAAATAATTCTAAAAATTTTATTTTACCATTTTTAAATGAAAATAAAATCACACCATTTTATTACTCCTTTTCTCTCTTACCATTTTAATTCTTTCACTCCCTCTCAAACTCATGGCCTCTTTTTATTTATAATTGATATTTCTCAATCAAAAATTGCATAAATGTATGCCAGCAATGTGCTGAGTCTGCTCAGTAATGCTTGTATGTGTATGTTTTCAGGTCTGCGCACTAGGTATTGGCTAGTCTATTATGGGGCTCCTCGTCTCCTGGAAAGACCAATTATTCCTCTCTCAGGAGTGCTTAGCTGCCTGTAGCTCTTGGTCTTAGGATGAGTCCCCATGAGGTTTCCCCCATCCACATTAACATATCCAATGGATTTGTCCTTGTGTAGGTCTCCTTTAGGCAGCCATATTGTTGTGGTTTCTTGGGTCCATGTTCCATACTATTTCTAGGAGACACTCACCCTGTGACTATTTGGATAAATATGGAGAATACAGTCAGGAATTACAGTGGTTTAGTAGAGTGACAATAATAGGTTCTGCCATAAGATCCATGACCGAAGTAGCCATGGGTAATTGGCTAGGATTTCTGTAGCGGGAAGTATATCCCTCCTGTTGAACAAGCCTTAATTTAAGTCCTATCATACAGACAAGAATCTGTCATACATGGGTGCCAGTGCTGCACCCTTTGGGACACACTGCCATGTGGGTCATTTTGTGTTGAATGCTTCTGGTCCTTGGCAGTTACCATAGCACCTGGCAGGATTAAGAAAGCTTGTCCTCATGGAGGTTTTAGTGGGACATCATTCCAAATTATCTAGAGTCCCATGTCCCAAGACATCGGCATTTTCAGAAATAGGGCCTTGCCTTCAGTTTCTGGGAAGTGACCAAGGGAAGCAGCATTACCTTATTTTGTTTTGGGAGTCTCCTAAACTCCCATCCCAGCAATCCAAAAGAGTTTTCTTATGCCAGGGTCTTTGTGTTTGAGCGTTTGGCTTGGGGGTTTTTGGTTTCAGGATACAATGTTGTCTCTTATGGGGACTTGGTTTGTTTGGGGATTATGGAGACAGAGTTTGATCCCTGACTCCTGAGATTTAGAGTGTGTCCTTGTCTGCTATGGGTTCATATTTTGACAGTTCTTTTTCCTATCAGCCTTTGTCCTGGGGTTCTCTCATTTAGGTTTCATCCAGGTTTCTTTGATTTCACGGTTTAGCCAGGTGCACTTTTGTGTTAACTTTGAGCCTATACTTAAAATACACATGTTTAGTGGTACGACCAATATATACAGTCACCAAGGACCCCTGATGGTCTTTCTCACCATTTTTGAATTCCCAAATTGATCCATCAAAGGTGAATGAACAAGCAATGATATAAAACCTTGGTTAAGGTGACCCACTTATCCTTAGGAAAGATTCTGCCATCCCTGAAAGGGTGGTTCTATTTCTAACTCACTGATGTTTAAACACCTTCCCTTTGATGCTGCCCCAAGTGTATTGCATTCAGAGTCTTCTAGCTTCTTTCCAGGAGTGGAAGCAGAAGGTTCAGACCTCCTTAGAATGTCACATGATAGTTACTGCAAGAGCCAGCGAAATGTAAGATCCATGGCCTTATTTTGTCATATGGTCTGATGGACCTTGAACATATCTTGAAGGGAAAGGATGTGTGCGTGGGAAACAGTGAATCTGACCTGGATGGGAGGGAGGAGCCCTGTGACCATGGATGTCCAACAGTAGGGAAGGGACATTGATGGACAAGACAGTGAAAGTCATAGGATGTTTTCCACAGAAATCCTACAAAGTCCCTGGGGCAATGGGAAGAATGTACATTGACCAAAGACCACTGGAAGGGAGGCAGAGGTATATATGGCTGGATAGTGAACATGCCAACAAGAATGCCACCTAAACTTCACCAGATCATCAGGGACAAGTCTAGAGTTGCAGCATGCCAGCCTCTAGTTCCTCTAACTGAAGGAGCACAGCACATTTCACTGTTCCTTTAACAGGAATCTGGACCTGACTGTGTTTAGGGTCCATGTATGGGATTTCACTGGGAGTGCATTTATCCTCATGTGGAGTCTCACTGGAAAACACTTTCCAGATTCTTGGTGCCCTGTGACCCACACAGAATCTTTGTTCCTTCTCTGCCTTGCAGCCCGTCATCAGCAACTCTCTAGAAATTGGTGCTAATCTGATTTTGGAGCTGGGAGTGGGTAGCAGCCCCTCCCATCAGGAAATTTTATCACAGTGATTTCATGACTAGAGAAGCACTCCTGCCTACTTGGACCTTTTCTTTAGTTTTCCTTGGGAGACTCCAGCTTAAAGATATAAAGCATGGATAGGGGTGCAGTGATCTTCAGGATGAGGTCTGAGTATTCAGATATGTGTTGTCTACATGGACACAGCAGGTGAGAAAGAGATGTGCTAGCTACCCACACTTGCTGTTTGTCAATGACCGTCACACCCTGGTCTTTAAATCTTCAATCCAAAGTCTGAAAATCTTCTGTTAGAAGTATAGGGAAAGGGCCAAAAAGAGCATTCCAGGATAAACCATGGTTGCAGATGAACCTCATGTTTATTGAATACTATATATACAATTCTAGGGCATGAAATGCACAATAAAGAATAATATAACACTACACTGCTTCTGAACTGTTTTGTATACAGAAGATGAAGACAGAGATTTGTAGAAATCACTATATAATTCCATCTTCCTTTAGGTAGGCTCTGTTGAGAGTTTGAGGAATCCTCAGTAACTACTTCTAGACAGTGAACAAGCCAAAAACATGCCTCCAGAGGAGGGCCTTCAAGATTTCCCATTACTCATTAGCATTCAAGTTGTCTGTACTCCTGGTCCATCACCTTCTTAACCCAATGGGTTACTTGATGTTTCTAATCAGGTCAGGTTGAGGACAAAGGTCAACAGGGAGTGGGGAGGGAACCTGGGATGTCAGGCTAAGAGGGTTTGGACCACAGTCTTGTGAGGCTTGTGAAGTTTATGAGGCTGATGTCACATAGCAGACCACTAATGCTGGTTGTTGTGGTGGTTCCAATTGCCTGTGAGGTCTTGGTGTTGCCTAAGTCACACATGAGATCATCTTGTCCTGGGTCTCTTGTAGACAAGATAGTACCTGGACAAATAATGACACTTGGGTGCGGCCCACACACCCATCATGGCAAAGTCTGCCCAGGTTGCTTCTCTGGTGTGACCCAGACATCATGAAGGCCATGTTTTGTGGTCCTGGGTCCTCCTAGTTAAGTTTATTTCTTGAATTTGATGAAGAGAGGTGAGGTCCACAACCCTCAAAGTTAATTTTGACCCAGGCTTCATGGTGGTAAGTTAGCCCCCAACTCACACTGACATTGATTGGCTGGCAGGATCCCATTGATGTGACTTCATGGTCTTTTTCCATGATGTCATTCTGCAGACCACCACCCCATGGTGTTAAAATGTGTCCAACCTTCCTGGAGTCGTGTGTGCACTAGATCACACTTGAGATCAAAGTGCTGTCCTTGATCTGTTGTAGTCTTAATAAAACCTTGGCACAGGGATTCCTGGGTGCGGCCCACACACCCTCTATCCAATGTATGCCTATGTTATTTGATATTCATATGTGACCCAGATGGTCATGAAGGCTGTGAGGTAGTCCTGACTCCCTGATTTGAGCATGGTTGCCTGAGCTGGGTGAAAGGTGTGGGTAGTCTACACATCTCGAAGACAATATATGGAAATTCAATGATTAAACCACCAATAGTTTTGTCTGTTTGGAGTCCAGATAGCATGTAGTCAGACTTGAAATGAGGGTGCGGCCCACACACCCCTAAGTACAAGGTCTGCCCATGTTGGTTGATGGTCATTTGTGGCTTGGACACAGTCTAGGATGTTATTTGGTCCTGGCTCTCCTGTATTGTTAATGGAGCCTGGGTTGGAAGAAGAGAGGGTGTGGCCCAAAGACACTTGGAATTTGACCCAAGGTTCTTGGTGGTCAAACAGCTCCCAACTTCCATTGATGTCCTACAAAATCAACTAGCATGAAGGTACTGCCTGGTGGTCAGACCAGGTCAGGACTAAGGAAATGTCCATTTCCTTTGGTCATTAAGGTGAGGTTTGGTCCCTTTAAGGCATCACTCCTTTGTGGTGGGATTTTGTCCTGGATTGCATCCACACCCTTGATGATGATATTAGCCCAGGCTCTTGGGGTTCAAGGAGCAGCTGGGTTCCTTTGAGGTCTGTGTAAGTCCTTGCACCTGTATTAATCATCAGGTTACCATCAAGATCTGGATCTTGAAGAATATGTGTCCAAATGTTAGTCAGAACAAGACCAACTATGATTAGTCCAAGGTTCTTGGTTACAGGCCGTGGCCTGAGGTACATTCAAGAAATACTTCTATCTGAAACAATCAGTCTAAGTCAAGATAAGTCCTTGTGTCAGACAGCCACAGGGTGCAGCATAACACAGTTTTAGGTATTGCATGTCTACACTGATAGCTATTTAGTGAGCCCTTGTCGTATTATGGTGAGGGTATCATCCTTGCTCACATGTGTTGAGGATGTTGCCTGGATTGAATGAAGTTTCTGTGTAAGAAGCACATATTTGATACTCAGGTTGTCCATATCAGTCATTAATATAGGCAGTATTGTGGGTGAGTCCAAGGTTATCAATGTTCAAGCTGGCATATGTCTGCATTAATACCTGGTTGGTTGTATTATACCAATTGAAACTAAGGCCTTGGATTAGAGAGCCTCATGGTATATGCTCTAACCACATGTTTTTCACTTTAGATTTGGTGTGGGCACACTGCTCTTTGTTTGGGCACAGGTCTCTTTGGTGAGGAGTTAATCCAGAATGATTTTACTTTAGTAATTGTACAGGGAGTCAGGGGTTGAATTTGGTTACCCTCACTCCTTTTCGTGGTTTCCCTAGCCTCTGTCATTTCAGGTGCTGGCCCAGGCCCACAACTCTTCTTGATTTGGGCCCGGGCTTCTCAAGGGTAAGTTATTTGCCTAGGCTCATATCTCTTCTGGCTTTGGGCTGGGGCTTCTTCAGCGTTAGGGTTTGGTCAAGACATACGCCTTTTGTGGTTTAACCTGGGCCTCTTCCATATTTAGGATTGTCCCAGGCCCATATATCATCTCTTTTTGGGCCCAGGCATCATAAGGTTCAGGGACTGGCCCAGGCCCACATCTCTCCTTGATTTGGGCCCAGGCTTCTCAAGGATAAAGTTTTAGCTCAGGCCCATATCTCTTCTTGCCTTGGGCCCAGGCTTCTTTGGGGATAGGGTTTGGCTCAGGCATACTCCTTTTGTGGCTTAACCTGGGCCTCTTTATTTTGGGGATTGTCCCAGGCCCTTATATCATCTCTTTCTGGGCCCAGGCTTCTTAAGGTTCAGGGACTGGCCCAGGCCCACATCTCTTCTTGTTTTGGGCCTGGGCTTCTAAAGGGTAAGGTATTAGCCCAGGCCCACATCTCCTCTTGCTTTGGGCCTGGGCTTCTAAAGGGTAAGTAAGGTATTAGCCCAGGCCCATATCTTCTTGCTTTAGGCCTGGGCTTCTTTGGGTTATGGTTTGGCCCAGGCATATCCCTTTTATGTTTTAATATGGGCCTCTTTCCCTTTTTTGGATTGTCCAGGCCTGTCTTTCTTTTGATCCAGGTATCTTAAGGTTCAGGGACTGACCCAGGCCCACATCTCTTCTTGCTTTGGGCCCGGGCTTCTACAGGATCAGAGTTTGGCTTAGGCACACCCCTCTTCTTGGATTGGCCTGAGCCTCTATAATTTGAATAATTTACCCATGTCAATATATTATCTGTCCATAGACCTGCCCTTTTCATTGCCAGGGGTTGGCCCAGGGCCCAGTCTATTCTAGATTTGGGTCTGGGCTTCATTAGGGTCCACTTTCAGCCCACTCAATACTTTTTTTTGGGGGGGGTGCAGGCCTCTTTCTCTGCAGGATTTGTCCCAGTCACACTTCTCTTCTGCATTGGGCCTTGGCAGGACAATGGTCCATGGTATAAACCAGGAAACGCCTCTTATTTGAGTTCCTGCATCTTTAGGTTTATGCCTATACCTGGGTGCTTTCATCTCAGACTTTAGCTCAGGATCCTAAGGGTCCATATTTGGCCTTCTCTACTTTTGGTAGGTATATATTGGCTTTTTAGTGTCCAGATTTTAGCCTGGTACATTGCCTCATTGGATCCTGTACCTGTTTCTCTTCAGGCTTCAAGCAGTGGAGTCCATGTGTGTCCAAAGCTACATTGTCATTAGCCTTTGTCAATGGTCAGCTTTTCTGAAAATAAAAATAGACAGGTTGGTATTGACAGAGGAAAATACTTGGTGTCCTTTTCTGTCATGTCAAATGTAATCAGAACATCTGTCCTTTAGGAACACAGAAACACATAGCACACAGTCCAAATGAAATAAATTACACATTATACAAATACATCAAATATGTACGAGAGAAGGTGGTTGGGAAGTCTTTCCTGATATATATCTGACTCTGCCTATAGGTGGAGAGGCTTGAAGAGCTCATGTGGGAAGGTTATTGCTTCTAACAGAGAGAGCTAAGAGAGTGCCAACAAGGGTCATGCAGTCTTTCATCCCATTCTGTGGTCAGATCCCATGACGGAATATCACAGGGAGTTCAAGGAAACAGCAGAGATTTGTCCCTTATATATCTAGAAGATGTCTTGCTAAGGCACTGGGGCTGTGCAGATCTTCACAAGGCCTCTTTCCTGTGTGGGGATGGTGTCCTCTCCCTGCATGCCATGCATAGTCATGCTCTGTGAGGTGTCTCTCTGCTCCTTTCTAATGCAACTCTTCTTAAGACCACATATGTCTTGTATATCAAAAACCCGTGACATGGAATTGTGACTTAGTCACCCTTTTTCTATAATACCCCCTACATGTATATGCACAGATGTGAGATCACATTCACCCAAAGAATTTTCTGTAGTCACTTACCCTAAATGGATCCCTGCCCACCTTCTCCTGTATTTAAATCTGGTCCACTATAATGGACTCTACTGCCCTCAGAACTAGATCATACCCATGATCATGGCAGTGACCCTTATGTGAGTTCAGAGAGGCCAGGCCTCACTCTCTTTGGGAAATCTCAAAGGCTGTCCAAGCCCATGGGTGTCTTTTGGACTGGTACTTAGGGAAAGTACCTGAAGACTTCCCTTAAGATCATTGCTTGGGAACAAGCTCACAGCCAATCTTCCTCCCCTGCAGGGATCACCACCCCTGGGAAGAGCAAGGCCAGTGGGGACAAGTCATACTCAGTCCCAGAGTGCAAAGTTCAAATCTTGGTCTATCATTTCTGCTGAGGTTTTTTTTTTTTTTTTTTTTTTTTTTTTTTGGTTTTTCGAGACAGGGTTTCTCTGTGTAGCTTTGCACCTCTCCTGGAACTCACTTGGTAGCCCAGGCTGGCTTCAAACTCACAGAGATCCGCCTGGCTCTACCTCCCAAGTGCTGGGATTAAAGGTGTGCGCCACCACCGCCCAGCGCTCTGCTGAGTTTTTTATCAGCAGATTTCTCTTGTCATGAGGCTTGGAGTGTGCCATCTGCAGGATCCTGGGTACCTAGCTGATTGATAAATTTGGCCTTCAACCTGCCCCTTCACCACCATTCGATTCAGCTTGAAGGAGGAGGGCACTGAAAGCAGAATGTCCTGAAATTTCCCAACCTGGCTCTCCCATGGTAGTCAATGGCCTCTGAGAATGTCATGAGATTTCCCACACTGGCTCTCCCATAGTAGTCAATGGCCTCTGAGAATGTCATGAGATTTCCCACACTGGCTCTCCCATAGTAGTCAATGGCCTCTGAGAATGTCATGAGATTTCCCACACTGGCTCTCCCATAGTCAATGGCCTCTGAGAATGTCATGAGATTTCCCACACTGGCTCTCCCATGGTAGTCAATGGCCTCTGAGAATGTCATGAGATTTCCCACACTGGCTCTCCCATGGTAGTCAATGGCCTCTGAGAATGTCATGAGATTTCCCACACTGGCTCTCCATAGTAGTCAATGGCCTCTGAGAATGTCATGAGATTTCCCACACTGGCTCTCCCATGGTAGTCAATGGCCTCTGAGAATGTCATGAGATTTCCCACACTGGCTCTCCCATGGTAATCAATGGCCTCTGAGAATGTCATGAGATTTCCCACACTGGCTCTCCCATGGTAGTCAATGGCCTCTGAGAATGTCATGAGATTTCCCACACTGGCTCTCCCATGGTAGTCAATGGCCTCTGAGAATGTCATGAGATTTCCCACACTGGCTCTCCCATGGTAGTCAATGGCCTCTGAGAATGTCACTCACCAGAGAACAGTGTGACAGCAGAGCTCCATCCCATCATAGTTTGGAAACTGGATCCTGACATGGGTGCTGACTCTGCCTCAGCTGCTGTCACCTTTTCTGACAAATACAGGTGGGGGTTAGTAGAAGAAAAGAACTGACGTGCCTGCACACTATGGCTGTCGTAGAGGACCGCTGTCCCTGGCTTGGGGCACAACAACAGAGCTTTATCCTGCCCTGGTCTGTAACCTAAAGTCTTTTCACATAGTACAGACTGGGGTCATCCTGTGACCTCATTCTCTGGTGAATAGTGGCTGTGATCTCCTTGAGTCCTTGTTTGGCTAGTCCTTGGAGCATGTCTGCTGATACTTACCACAACTTTTCCTAGTGCTGTAGCTGAGGTCCTGCTAACGGTCACTTCAAGGACCACATTGTGTCTCACACCCTTTATCAGCCCCGCTTCTCTGAGTAGCATAAGGAGTTTAAATTAGGCCTTCATCCCAAGAATCCTATGTGGATTCCTCCCACCACTTAGCCTCAACTTTCTTTCACACCTGCAGTTCCGTCTGAACCCCACAGCGCACCCCAGTAGATACTGTGCTCCCTCCCATGAAGACCACAGCCGTTACCATGGCAGTGAGCTATTATTATGAGGTAACAGAGGCCTGACCACACCTCTCTCCAGCTTTTGCCTATGTGCCTGAGTGTAGCATGAGATGCGACCACGCTTTCCCACATTGTGCCGAGCACCCTGTCCAGCAAGTAAGCTATAGTACATGTGATGATGTGATTTTATCAACAAAGGCTGAGCATAAATTTACCCTCTGTCATATATGTTGGTAGAGGAAGACATGTGACATTATTCAGTATCATCTACAAGCACTTTCACACATGGATGTGAACCTGCAGACAGGAGCACACACCAATAACACACACACCAAGTGAAAATGTGTATGTAAGTACAGAATTAGAGGGGAGAGTGCAGCCATGGTGTTCCTGTGACAGTGACATTGAGTTTGTTCCCATATTTGTCCGCTATCTGAGTACAAATGAAAAGATTGCTACACCAGGGTAGCTCAGATGTCAGCACCCCAGAGACTTCCTCTACCATCCCTGGACACACTATGAATGATGGTCATTGTTGGGCATGCAAACAGGAACCCTCCATCCTTCCTTACCTAGGCTGGAGATTGGAGTCCTGGTCCAGACACATCGATGTGGCTTTGTTCCAAGGCTCCTCTCCCTGGTGAGTCCAGCAGTTTCTCTCCCTGGGTTCTTGAGTGGCCAGTCCCACTGCTATGGGAACCCTGATTCCTGCTGTTTCTAGCTCTTCTTAGGATGAGCTATCCTAAGTAAGGGACATTTGAAGTCCCTCACTATGTCTCAGTCTCCCCATGTAAAGCCCCAATGTAGAAGTGCCTCCCACTGAGTCAGTCACTCACATGATGAATGTCAGGTAGTGTCCATCCCAGAAAACAACCCAAACTTACCGAGACACTTGGGCCTGCTTTGACTGCCAGCTGTCCTTGCTGGACTCTGTGTTGCCCTCAGACCAAGACCACTGCTGTCACTAGGACAGGGACTCACCCTGTGAGGTCACAGAGGGAGGCCTCACCTCATTCTGAGAATCACAAAGGACATCCAGGCCTCAGTCCTCTCCCAGCACGGCCCATCTTGTTCTCTGCTGTGCAAGCATCCCCAGAAGCACTAGCTTTGGGGAATTACGTAGAGGCATTTCTCATAGACCGTTCTTTCCCTGGGAATCATCCACATGTGTCTCCTGTCAGCCCTCCATTTTCCCACGTGTACCATCAGCCTTGAGAGGAGGAACACAGTTGACTATTTTGTTTCCTTATCTCAAATCTCTGAACTTCACACTCTGCCTCATCACCTCCGACTCTCTACAGCCGGATGGTTCATGGCTGTCACTCAGCCTGCAAGGTGCCATCTAGTGCCCCTTGTATCTGGCTCCAAATGTAACCATACACACCTTGTTTCCTAACTTGACCTCTGGGCACCATTCGTCTCTTGGCTTAGTTGGGTTATTAGCTGAATGCTTGCCTGGAATCCTGTGGTCCTGGGTTTTAGAGTGAATAGTATGTAAGTACATAGATGAGTAGTGAATTACTATACACTGTGTGCAGGAATCACCATAGATGGTGATGCAGCAGGCCAGCTTGTAAGATAGACTCCTGGGAGCACCTGCTTTTCTTTGTGCCATCCTCAGCCAACCTTCCACCCAGGTAACTGTGTGGGTGGGTGATGATGCTGTACAGAGTTGTGCCAAGCTCTGTCCCCAAGCACTTTCAGATCATGCAGTGGTGGGCTGGTTCTGTTAGCCTGCTCTGAACTGGAATCTCAGTCAAGTCCATGCTTCCCCTGTGATGGAAATGCAGTCTCTCAACCACCAGTTTCCAGGGTTTCTCATGAAGGGAAGGTGGATGTAAAATGACTGACATCCAGTACTCAGGATCGCTGGCCACTCATGGCCATGGACCACCATGAATTCTCAGAATGTTGCAAGAGTCTACCATTGATTGTGAAAAGTGTGAAACCTTTGGCTTAGTCAGCCTGCCTCTGTCCTTGGAGATAGAAAGTGTAGCTTCTGGCACGAGGATGTTTAAAGTGAGTCACGTTGTATGTTTTTGCATTCAGATAGCCTCCCATGTAACATGACTCATGAGCATGAGGACCCCATGGGTGTTCTTGGAGATGTGGGGAGTTAGAGTGCCTGGTGGAAGGACAGGCTTTCACAGCAGGTGAAGGAATGGACACTGTTGTGTCCTGAGCCCAGCCGTGTCCTGTCCTCCCCCTGGGCTCACTGCGGCTGTTGCTGGCTGTCCACTGTGGAACACAGTTTACATGTGGCAATGTTTGGACACAGACAGGCAGACAGGCTTGTATCACTTACAGTTGACCTCTCTACCCAAGGCACCACACTCTGCATGGGGTCAAATTTGGTCCAAATCTGATTAAAACCGTGGAATGAGAGCTTGAAGTGGAGTTCATTTTCAGGTTACCTGCTCTAGCATCAAATGGTACACTGGTGTGTCAGTTCTGTGTTGAAACTCACAGTTACATGTGGTTCCGGTTAAGTTCCCCCGGGAGTTTGCCTCTCAGTGAGCTGAACATTTGTGCCACTATTCAGCCAGCCTGATCTCTCCCAGGATCTGTAGCTTCAAGTCACTGCAGTAGAAATAGTGTGAGCCTAGCTGCCAACCAGTTCCTCGTGGGGATTCCGCTGCCCTTCCCCATGTCATAAAGAACCCAAATTATGTTTTAGAAAGCTCACTTTCTAGAAGAAACCTTGTTACTAGTGTGCAGTTAGATCTGGTCTGCGCACCCTTCCATCCTGCAGGGCCTCTTCTCATGGATGTTTGTTGTGGACTCTTAAGGGCAGCGGGACCCTTTGGGCCCTCTGTATGTACATGCACCCTGAGCTACACCAAGCCTCAATGGTCTATTTACCTGGGTACTGTTTTATCCTCACCTTCTTGGGCCACCTCTTCCAGCCCATATTCAGACACAGTTCTGGCTGAGGGACATGTAGCCATCTGTTCTCCAGACAAAGAAGTTGTGGGTTCTTCGCTCTGTTGCAGGGGCCAAGAAGACCTCCCCAGCTGGTCACCGTGAAGGTCAATGACTAAGTCAGAGTCTAAATTCAGATCACCTGCTGCTTCACCTGGGAGTCCTTTACGCAGGCACGGGAAGCCTGCCTCCTCTGAACTCACTTTCAGGAGCTGTCTCTCCAGCCACAGTTGACCTGCTATTCTGACTCTCCATATGTACTCTGGCTGGTTTTTCCTATTCTTTCCTCCCCTGGAGCATCGTTCTAGTCTCCCAGGACCCCCTAAAAATATCCATGATCAAGAGTTAGGGTCAGAGAGCAAGATGTGATCAGAAACCAGGAGACCACAGCCCTGGTTCAGTTTTGTCTTAACCTTGCTGTCTCTGTGGCCTTAGAAAAGTCAGGTGACTTCTCTGGGCCACAGTTTAATCACAGATGGCTTAAAGTCCAGTACTGTTATTGTCAGCGTCTCCGTTCTCACCTGAGTACGAAATAAGCATGGGTGAGGAAATATTTTGCAATATGACAAGCATCATTCCAACCACTATCACCATTAGTATCGCTGTGTGAGTGGAGCCCTTCTGCACATCCAGGTCTGAAAGTCCCGGCCAGCTTATGAGATCTGGAGAGATCTACTTTGCTAGCATGTGTGAGTTTCTGGAAAGAGATCAAAAGACTGCACTGCCTTGCCACAGAAAGGGAATTCCTAGTTCCAGGCAAAACACTGAAAATGAGCAGTCTCTGCCCTAGAACTTGCCCAGGAAAGACACAAATCTCATAAAGATCATGACTGAGGCAGAACCGTTAACCCCAGTTCCCTGCTGGGGACAAAGTTCTCACTGGCCCCCAATGAACACAAAATGCCAGTTAAAATCAGTCTGTGTGAGCGCTTAGGCAAAAATTTGGCCGCAGCCTTTTGGGGGTCAAGCTTCCAGCTTTGGTAGTTTCTAAACTCCACATTGGGTTGTAGAGACTCAGGACCCACCCCGGCCTTATAGCTCAAAACCAGAAAGATCTTGATTAGAAGTAGGGCTCTTGGGTGTATTGCTGACCCCTCCAGAATAGTGATCTGAGTCTTTCTCAACCAGGGATGGGAGCTGCTGTGCAACTGAGGGTCAAATGGAGCTGGATTTTCACTGTTGTCCTGAGGGTGATCAGCTTTTACATGATAGATGGAGGGAGCCTGCCCAGCTTCCTGGAGGTAGGTTCAAAGTCGTCAAGTGCCGCATCACGTTAGTGCAGTCATTTCATGAGTGAGTTCAGCATTGGTTTGGAGAAGTAATGCTCTCTGGGTACATCAGTTATTAGTATTGTGTATCCCTGATGCAGTGTGGGTGTGTCCCACCAAAATCGTGTCATATGCCTTCATTAACACCTTCCCAGGTGGGCATTTTATCCAGCGCCCATCTTATGAATAAGAAAACAGAACATGGAGGAGCTTGACATTTTCAGCTGTGTGTCTGCATGTATGTGTTCACGTGAATGTGTGAGCATGTGCATATGAATATGTGTGGAGGCTAGAAATCAACATTCCATGTCTTTCTCGATCGCTTTCACCTTATTGAGACAGGGTCTCTTACTGAACTAGGAGCTCACTGACTGGCTCCATGGATCCACTTGCCTGTGCCTTCCCAGAGCTGGGACTGTACGTGTTCCACACCATAATTGGCTTTTCGGGAGCTGGGGATGCAAACCCATGTCTTCACGCTTTAATTGCTCTACTGACTTAGCCAACTCTCCATCCCCTTAAATAATTTTTTTTTCCCTGAGACAGGGTTTCTCTGTGTAGCTTTGTGCCTTTTTCCTGGAACTCACTCTGTACACCAGGCTGGCCTCGAACTCACAGAGATCCGCCTGCCTCTGCCTCCCGAGTGCTGGGATTAAAGGCGTGCGCCACTACTGCCCAGCTCCCTTAAATAATTCTTGAAGCTACAGAGCTACTAGGAGATAGTTTCAGAACAGCACCGAAGCCTGTCCTCATCCAGCAGTTGCCTAGACCTTGGCAGTGCTCTGACGCCGTGGGAGTGAAAGCCCCTGCCTCCTAACCTCCCCTTTGCACTTGGCACGCCCTGAGCTTCCAGGAGTGTTTTGGATTGACTCACCAGTGTGGCATCAAGGTGGAAGCAGAGCATCTGTGGCCCAGCATGAAAGGGAAATGAGCTGGAGCAGAGCCTCAGGAAGGGACAGTGGTCCTGAAGCTGACCCAGGGAAGGATGGGGAAATGGGAGCCACAGCAGGCTAAAGAAGAGATGGTGGAGAGAGGTGGAGAAGGACGGTGCAGCCAGGATAAAAGGAGAGAAGGAGCAGAAATGAGTGCCAGGCCTTAGAAAAGCCTTTCATGAACCTGGGGTAGACATCTTATCCCAGGCAATGGCTCATTGGTGTCTCCATACTGAGGTGTAACTTTGGGTCAGGCACCCTGGCTGACTGGATGCTCGGTGGGCAAGCTGCCTGCTCATTTTTCTAGCCTTGTCCACCCACCTCTTGGCCCTCTTTCCATGTGAGAAAGGAAGTTCTTCTGTGGCCAAGAGGATATGGGCCTCCAGCAGATGACACTCAGGTAGCAAGAGCCCAGCAGACCCAGGGTGATTTGTTCCTTATGAAACAGGAGAAGGTGTCAAGGACCCCCATTCCTTCATGGACTCAACCACCACATCAGAATCCTCAGCTGATCCTCCCACTTCATTCCACACTCAGGTGGCAAGACCTTATAGGGAGATCCAGACACAGGACCCCCGGACACAGCAACTTTCTCACAAACAATTGCATTTTATAAATTTTCCCACCTGGCCAAGGGAAATGGCTTATCTCATTCAGTAGGCAGGAGGTGGAGAAGGAGGGTGGGGGAACCCCCAGGCCCAAAGCAGCTGAACTTTCAGGAAGTTACCACATGGCAAAACAGAACCAGCCCCAGAGCCTCCTTGTCATAGGGCCACTAATGCCAATGTAGGGACCCCATATCCTCATGACATCATCTGGTCCCCACTTCTTCCCAAATTCTGTTTCTGAAGACCTTAGAGATGGAGTTTGAGAATGGATTTGTCGGAAGACAAACACCCAGATCTCAGGAGCCTGTGCCTTCAGTCCAGGAGGGTAAGGCTTTCCTGGAAAAGGGATGTGGTAAAAACAGAGAGCCTGGGATGGATTCAGTCCCCATGGAAAGGCAAGTGCTGGTGAGGACAGATTGGCTGTGAATGTGAGGGGTGCGAGAGGAGGAAGAGGGTGGAGTTTGAGCAGTCTCTTCTCGGAGAAGACAAGAAAGGAGCGAGAATAGGTGAGCTGAACCAAGGTCCCCACCCCCTCACTATGCCACCAGCAGAGCTTGGCAGATAACACAACAAACCAACCCAACCCAACCCAAACCTACGGGCACTGCTGAGAATGAGAACAGACTCAGAGTTTAGGGAATTAGTATTCATGTCTTATATATGAAAGTATCTTAGTAAGGGAAATATGTACACCTTTATAAAAGTGAAAGTTTTGGTCTTTGGTAAATCTACTAGGGACATCTCTCTAATGGGATGGTGTATTTGGAAATAACTCTTCTGCAATTACCAGTAGATGGGTATATGTATGTGGCTTTTCAGAATTCAGAAAAGCCCCAAATTGAGCTAGTCATTTGCCCACAGTGCAGCCTGTGAATATTGAGAGAATGATTCTGTTAGCAGTTTGACCTAACCATCAAGTTAATAGGAAACTGACCTATTAGGTTACCAGTCAGGAATCTGACCTAACTGCTACTTAGAAGCAAATTAAACTTCTGAAACAGTGCAGTATTCAGTAAGGGGAAAAGTGCAAACGTACAAGCTCTCCATCACACATTGTTTGATGCAAGTGTGAAGACTGTACAAGTCTGATTTAAGAAAGACAGGCCTGTGAGGCTGGCGGGCCTACTGCTGTGTGCTGTGATATTATTCCCAATGTACCTACTTGGCATGTATGCAAATGTTTACAGTGTAAAGTACCAGTTCTTATTTTGATAGTATTATATTAAGTGTTTTTAAAGTGTGTGTGTGTGTGTGTGTGTGTGTGTGTGTGTGTGTGTGTGTACATGTTACTGCAGTTCCTGCAGGAACCAGAAGGCTGTTTTGGATAGACTCTGGAACTAGAGTTATAGGCAGTTGTGAGCTGCCCAGTGTGGGCACTGGGAACTGAACTCAGGTCTTAAAGAACAGTAAGAGCTTTTAACCACTAAACCATCCACTGCGTCACCTCTCCAATTTAATGCCTAGTATTATCATATTTAAGGTGGAGGAGCCTAAGAGGGGAAGGCAGTCATTCTGTCTTGAAAATGAACTGATTTAATCATCATTTTTTGTTCCTGTCTGCATTTGAGAAGTGTTTACGTCAGTTGGCCAAGGAGACAGGATTTTAGAGACCAGGAAAGAGACACTGTGTGCTTGGAGGTGGTTAGGAAGAGCAGGTTTGTGCCCAGGAGAAAGAGAACAAAAGGGGCACCTTTGCATATTCTTTAAAAATGAAAATGTCTTCCTTGTAGACGCCTTTGCATCTACGGTATTCAGCAGAGCAAATCTACATGCTTAGGAAGTATTGATTGAATTGAAGCGCACACACAGATGGAGATGAGGTTGTAATTTTGCTAAGTTGGTCTGGAAGTGCAGAGGCCCAGACAATGGACTCCTTCCTGGCTGTTTCTGGTGGCTGCCCTGTGAGCTTCTGAGCCCCTCCATGCCTTGGAAGAAACCCCAGTCAGAAAAACTGCACAGTCATGACTAACTGGACACTAGGGACTTCCTGTGCCTGGGGAGCTGAGGTGGAGGAAGATCCACCCACTCTCTCCTGACCAAGTAGAAGAGCAGGTGTTGAGCCAGCTGGTCAACTAGGTCTGGATGGTTTCTTAGGTCTGGGGATGGCAGGAGCACCCCCCAATGAATTAGAACAGATGATGTTCTAGAAGCCCCAACAAGGAGAGTGGAGAACACCTGCTTCACCCCCAGCCTATTGGTTTGAGGGTTTTGAAGGGGATGCAGTGTCTTCAAGTGAGAGCCAGGCTTCATTCAGGGGAGAAGGCAGAGAGGTGTTCAGAGAAGAGACAGGTGTGGAGAAGGCTGGGGTGGTGACAGATGGAAGGATCTGAGGTGTCTGGAGGCTCAGGAGGTACAAAGTTAAGTGGGCAAGCTTCCATTTGATAAGGGATGGTTTGGGAGTCAGTGGCTGAGGCACACAGGTTGACGGACAGGGAATGAATCTTTTGCATGTTGGAGTGGTGAGACCACGGCAATGGGGAACACAGCTTCTCCAGAAGCCAGCAGGAGCCATCACATCTTCAGTCCCATCGGAGGAGTCATCACATCTTCCGTCCCATCGCAGGAGTCATGGCATCTCCAGTCCCATCCCAGGGGTCATGGAATCTCCGGTCTCATCGCAAGAGTCATGGCATCTCCAGTCCCATCGCAGGCATCATGGCATCTCCACTCTCATCGCAGGAGTCATGGCACCTCCAGTCCCGTCACAGGAGTCATGGCATCTCCAGTCCCATCGGAGTCGTCGCATCTCCAGTCCCGTCGCAGGCGTCATCGCATCTCCAGCCCCATAGCAGGAGCCGTCGCATCTCCAGTCCCGTCGCAGGAGTCGTTGCATCTCCACTCTCATCGCAGGAGCCATCACATCTTCCGTCCCATCGCAGGAATCATCGAATCTCCAGTCCCACCGCAGGAGGGCAGTTTGGAGGCTGGGGAGCTGTGACACACTGAACTTTGACATCCTCTGACAGCCTGGCCAAATAGGGCTTCCTTGGTTGTGCATGTTGAACAGGGACACATCCAGGGGAAGCTCTTGACATGCGTTCACTATGAATGGTGTCCTGCACGAAGAAAGCTCTTTACTTGTAGACAAGAGCTCCAGGAGCACACAGTGCTTAGAGTTTCCACTTTTCTGCTGAGAAAACTGAGGAGCACCAAAGTCCAGCACCTTCTGGATTTCAGTCCTATTATTAATGGGATCAGGTTTTGATCCCAGCCTTTGAAGATGCCATGGGTCTTAGCTCTGCATCTTGAATGTGAGGTCTTCTGTCCTTGTACAGTTAGAACACTTTAGAAAGAACCAAGCATCAGGGTGCTTCTGAAGGGAAGAAGGTGTCTTAGGGATACAAGAGCAACATTGGAGAGTGACCTCCGTCCTTAGATGCAGCTTAGCCTCTAATTTGGCCTCTACCAATAGAGAAAGAAGAGTGGAGGGCAAAGGTGACTGGAGACTCGCTGAGTGCAAGGGTTATACTCGGCTGTTGGACTGGGAGCCGGTCACCGTGTTGGTGAGGCCACATATATTGGAGTTTGAGGATCTTTCATCTTGTGCTAGCCTGTTTCTCTTGGAAGGCCTTCCAGTGGTCTTCCTGGGGTAAATATCCGGCCACCAGCGTCCTCAGAGGGAAGCAGAGAAGTATACTGAGGTGTTCGTTTATTTTCCCCCAGCATTGACATTTTAGAAAAGCACTTGCTTTGGTCCCCTTTGAAATGTCTTCCACTCTGCTGGGTTCCCTGAGTCCACAGCTTCAGCTCTGTAACCACATTAGAGACTCGGTTGTCCTGTATTTCTCCTCTCAGGAGACCCTTGCCCTTGGGCAGAAAAGATGACCTGGAGTCCTAGTCACATAATATTCTTGGAGGCACCCACATCCTGGCCACTATGGTAGTGCCTCTGTCTGTGGCTCCCTACCCCCCACGTTTTCATTGCTTAGACCCCTTTACCTCTTCTTGGTTGGGTTGTATTCCCAGGTAAACTGCTCGTCTGTGACCTCATCTCAGGCCCTGCCTCCAAAGTACCTTAGGAAGTTACATGTCTGGGGATTTGGAGCTTGGAGAGTGGGCTGGCCACCTGGCCAAGCTAGAAGAGGTTCTAAGTCTTCCTTATACAAACTGTTCCCCGGTCCCCTGTTTTCAGCCCGCCTTTCAGTCCTACTTTCTGTGGATTCTGGGGTGTTCAACTCCTGAGGCTTTTTCAGAGCTCAGTGGTGTGAAATGCCTGGCTTTTTATTGCTTTCTTTCTCTGAAGGATATTGGGTTTTAGCATTTTCCTCTCTGATGTATTATTTAGCACCCATGCATCTAGTTTGAATCCATATGCAAAAACAAAGAGTCTTTATTCAAGCTTGAACTTGGACCTCCATCTGTCCAACACAGCAGTGAGGTCAGAGAACCCTGAGCCCAGTCGGGGTAGGGTTTTTATCACAGCAGAGGTTGGGATGAGAGAATAGGTGCATGCTGCGCCAAGGAACACTTGGTGATATCTATAATAGTTGGAATGTTCGATATTCCCTTGGGACATTAGGTATTTCCTTTAGAAAATTAGGTATTTCTCCCTTTGGATGCTGATTGGCCCATTCGCGGGTGGTGCCTGGGTGATGTCAGTTTACGGTTTTTCCTGGAACCTGTTGTTGTCTTACAGTCAACAGAAACTCAGGCCTATTTTCTGACTGGCTCTCTTAAGCCTGTCATGGCAGACGTGTAGCCAAGCTGCCCTGGGACCCACGCCTTCCTTAAATCACTTTCTTATGTCTTTACAACTTGCATTTACACACTTTGAATCACTCACTTAGACCCTCACAACTTAATAAACTTTAAACCTTTTCTTTCTTCCTTTTTTTGTTCTGTTTTACTTTGTTTTTCTGTAGTTTTGGTGCCTGTTCTGGATTTTGCGCTGTAGACCAGGCTGGCCTTGAACTCACAGAGATCTGCCTGGCCCTGGCTCCCGAGTACTGGGATTAAAGGCATGTGCCACTACCACCAGGCCAATGTTTTCTTCTATCCAATCATTTACCATGAGACTCAAGTGGTTGATTACTGAGAGCAGTCATTACAAAGCAAGTTCCTTCAAATAAAGAAATAGTAAAAAGTTACATTGAAACAATTAGTTTATCTTTTTCAGAGTCCACAGGGAAGATAAATTGTCCTAGCCCTTTTTCATCAGGAGAGCTGGCAGCTCTAAAAAAAATGAGTCCTGATTTTTACAAGTGAAATGAACTGACCAGACAGCAGCAGCTTTGGGGAGGAGCTGGTTTGCTTACTGCTGTTAATATAAAGCTACTGTTCGCTGTTGATATCGTCAGAGATCTGAGAAAGCTAAATATAACAGGAAGCATAATCCAAATGACCTACGTATTCATTAAAATGACAGGGACTTACTGCTACCTGGACAGTTACCCTAAGGATCCTCCTGATCATCCTGGGATCCTGTGGCCTCCATGCTTCGTTGGGGGTGCAGAGGTTGTAAGTCTTTGGCTCTTACACATAGGACATCGTTGTGTCTTCAGCTGCTACACAGGACAGCATCAGCCTTTGTCTGCTAGACCCCAGAGGTCTGAGAGATTTTCCTGTGGAGGAAGAACCTAGGAAAACTGACCTGCTGTGGCAAGGCAGAATAGGACAGTAAACCCAACGGTGTTCACCATGGGGGCAGAGCCCTGGTGGCAGAAGAGACATGAAGTGGTTTTGCCCAGTGGTCAGCATCACCACAGTCTAGGTGGAGGCATCTGTGCCCCATCATCTCCTTTGGATACCTTAGGACCTCTGCCAGGATCTGCTATTTCTGTCTATCCCAGGAAGCTTTCTCATTGACTATTAAATCCCACATTCAGCAGATCTCTGAAGAGTGTGAGGACCATTATCTACTAAGGATACCCGATCTTCAACAAACTTTGTTTGTTTTTTAGTTACTAGCTTTAGGCTTAACCTTGAAAATACACAGAGGAAGCTAAATAAAGCTTGCCACTGTAAATGAGTTACATTGTACTTAGCATGACTATGAGCCTAATTCTGAGCACATTAAATAATTTGATTATTTGTAAGAAGAAAAAGCATTAACTTGCATGTCTTAATTATCTTTAAACAAAATTAAATCCGTGTAAGATTGCCTATGTATAGGTTTTCTTTAACCACAAGCCTTTTATAAGTTAAAAGTTTTAAGCTAAAATTTTATTACAGAGGTTTTAACCATACTCAATGATCTTAAAAATCCCAAGATAAGGGGTGTTTACATAATAGCTTAGGTGATTTCTTCGGAGCATCATAGTGATAGGAGACTTTGGGAGTGTAGAGCAGAGAATGTTTAGATATAACAGATTTGGAGATCATTTGTTTGTACAGTGGCAGTGGTTGCTACGATTTCAGAGAATTTGAAAACCAAATGTGTTGGTTTTTGGTCATTGAGCTGTACTGAAGCCAAGCCATTTTCAGTAAGACAGTGAGGTTTTCATAAAATCTCTGAGTACTGGGAGGAAAAGAGGAAGGGCCATATAAGGCCCAGGAAGGTATGAGGGAGACACAGAGGGTGGCTGTGAGGGGAAGGGAAGGAAAGGGGTGAAATATAGGCTCAGGGGGGTGCAAAGAAGCTGGGGGGCTTCCCAGAGGGAGCCGAGAGGAAACAGGGTCGCAAAGTCTAAGGATTCCACCCGAAGGAGGATTCCAATATCTTAGAAGCCTAGGAGGGCTTAGGGAAGAGTCAGAGCAGGCGGCTCTGAAGAGGAGATGAGAGGGCCCCAGGAAGGGGCTGAGAACTATGGGGGCAGAGGAGGGCTGAGTGTCCTGGTGACAGAATTTTATTGTGGGGCATCCCCAAGTGGACCGAAAGACTTGTTCCAAACCACAGAGGAGGGACATCCCTTTCCGTGTGACAGGGGCCCAGAAGAGTGAGGAGAGCATCCTGGCACACAGTGTCTTGACAAAGCAGGCAGTTCCAGGGTGACTCTTACCCCGCAGAGGAGGACAGGAGAAGCAGGTGAGGGAGCAGACCGGGAGAAGCTTTTGGAAAAAGGGGAGCGTTCCAGCAGAGGTGGGGGAGCAAGTGTCTTAGTAAGTAGACAGTTGTCCATGTAGTGGGGTCCCAGAGGGCTCAGGAGGCTTGAGATACCCACATGGTGGGCACTCTGGAGGGCGTGGGAGGCTCTAGGAGCCAGAGAGAGGACGTTTACAGGTGAGGAGAGGAGAGGTGGATAGCGAGGGTGGGTGGAGGGAGAAACAGCTAAAATATCGGATTCTAGAATTTGGAGCCAGATATGGTGGTGGGTGGCAGAAGCCAGAAGAAGCAAAAGATCCCCACATACCTTAGGAAAGTCAGAGCAGCAGCCTGGCTCGGAGAGGTCAAGTCCCTTGGAAGGAATTCCTATATGCTACTACTGTGGTTTTGGTACCAGATGAATGAAAAAAAAATGAGGCCATGGCTGCTCCAAGGTATGGTTAAGGAGAAGGTTTATTGTGGATATGAGGGAGAGAACAGACAGAGGCTTTCTGGAAGAGTCCAGAATGAACACAGCCAGCCGACTAAACCAGGCCATGGGGGTTGGGAGTGGGGCAGGCAGACCAAGAGATATCAGAAAGCAGAGCCCGTCAGAAGCCAAGAGACCAAGATGAAGTGTAGCCACATTATGTGTGACTTAGTTATCTGGGGATCAGAGGCTGGGGGAAGAGAAGGGGATCCCAGATCCTGGGTTGGAGAGGTTTAGGGTAGGGACAGGGGTGAGAAGGGCTGGGGGGAGCCACAGCATTCTGAGAGGATAGACAGTTTTGATAATTAAAACTAGGCAAGGGAAAAGCAAGGAGGGAAAGATGGGGTGATCATCTCATGAACACAGATGCAATAGTCTCTAGTGAAACATTAGCAAACTAAGCCTGGTGATGTATGGAAATCTAACCTATCATAACCGGATAGGATTTATTCTAAAAAGTGATCTTCCATGACAAAGCCCATGGTTCTCCTCACCACGTTAACAGAGTCAGGAAAACAATGTGATTATCCGAATGAAGTAGAAACTGGTCCACACATCATAACATCTGCCATGCATTTGTTAAAATTAATAGATACAGAAAACATACAGTGAAACTGTGAACAAGTCACACCTTAAAAAAGAAGAAGAAAGTTAACAACTGGGATTGAAGGATGTTTCTATAACATTTTGCTGGTGTCTGTGAGAAACTGATGTTCTGTTTGCTTTATTTGTAAAACTAAAGACACCTTCACCACCACATCCACTTTGCTCTCCCACACACAATTAAGTAGAGATTCTGGAATTATGTATGAGAATGCTCTAAGCAGTGCTTTCTTTGCAATGGAAACAATTCAAGTGTAAACTAGTAAATTAATCAATAAATTTTGGTGCTTCCATGTAAGAAATAGCACAGAGTAGTCCAAGATAAATGTATATCAACACAGACAACATAAATGGGGAGAGGAAATGTCACAAGCTGAGTTGAGTTATCACCAGGGTGACATGATGTTCCAACAGTCAATAGTCAGAATGGTGTCTTTAAGGTTAGGGGTTTCATTTGCATGGGCCTTCTTCTAATATGACCGGTGGCCTTTTAAGAGGCAGGTAAGATATGGACACACAGGCCGAGAGTCAGCACATAAACACACAGGGTTGAAAGTGGCCTCAGGAGAGGGCTCAGAGGAAGCAAACCTTCGGGCCCCTTGACCTGTCCTCCCAGCTTGCAGACTAGGAGAAAACAAATCTCTTGCTCAGGCCGCCAAGTCTATGGCACTGGCTACAGCAGTAGCCCTGGCAAATTAGTGCAGGTTTCAAAATCTCTAAGTCGATAAAGCAAATTACAAAAATTAGTTTGATACTCTTCGAAATTGAAAACAAAACTCGTTTGAAGGCTACTCACTGAAAAAATACATGTGTGGCTTAAGAAACTGTAGAAGTAAGTAAGGGATAGAGAGATTTCTATGTTCGGTCAGTGTTGGCTCCTTTCTGACAAATCAGGGGTGGAGCAGGCCAGGCACCTGCCGCCAAGCCTGGACATGCCACACTCAGGTCAAGCTCAGTCCAGAAGTCACCTCTCCCTGCCTCTGAATTTGGTGCCTCACTCACAAGGGCCTGTACAGATGCTCCTCCTTGGGACTGCTAGAACTTTAGACTCAGACACAGCCAGCTGTCCATCGGCCCCTGTCGACCTGGCCGACTGGCAGGTGTGTTAGTGCTGGAAGGAAGCAGGAATTGGCCCTGCATGGGTAGCTACTGTCCCAGATCCTTAGCCATTGTGGGGACTGGCCAGATGTTTCAGTGGGGGAAGGCAGTTGCCGCCAAGCCAAATGAGCTGACACGGTGAAGGGAGAGAACCAACTCGTACAAAACCAGCTCCTCTACATTTTCCTCTGACTTCCATACACAAGTGGTGGAACATATAACCACCCCCCCACACACACACACACATACAAAGTTCACTGTGACTGTTGATCACTCGTGTGACTTCACCCTGAAGTTTTGTAATGCATGTTCCCTGATAGCAATACGACACTAGGAATAGAGGGCCCGTGGAAGCTGAACCCTTGTCTTTGTGGAGCATCATGTCTAGCAGGAGAAACAGACCTCACTGGGAATCCAATTGAGGCAGCCGTGGCAAGTGGGACAGGAGAGGGGTCTACGCCATGAAGGTTTAATCAGGGAGGCTTGAGGAGGCGCTGCTAACGGCGCAGATCCCATGCAGAGCTGTAGAGGATGCACTGGAGCTTTGATTAGCAGAAGAGGAAAGAGAAGGCCTCTGCAGGCTTGGTGAATGACCTTTGTGCTGCCCCGGTGGTGGGGGAAGAGGTCAGACAAGAACCTGGGAGACGGAGTCAGGAACACACAGCAAGGAGCCTAGGGAGACATGCAAGACCACGGAAGGAGCTTTGTGCTTACCTTAAACCTAATGAGAGGTCATTGACTAATGAGAAGATGTGGAGATAGGAGGTAAGAAGCCATTGGATTGTACTGTGAAGAGGCCATTGTGTCCTGGACATGAAAAGAATATTTGGTGGCCATGTTAGGACAGAAGGGACAGGGTGGGTGGCTTAGGAGTTTCAACCGTATAGGATCTCAAGGGAGTTCTATCATCCCAAGGAGATGATGTCATGAACTAGTGTGGCCAGAACGAAGCTCAAGAGAAATGAATGGATTTAAAAATTCATTTAGGAGACGAAATGGGTCAGTTTGGGATCCATTAGTGCTCAGAGCACCCCTGTGAGGTGGCTTCTATTATGAGACCAAGCCTCAGCTGAGAAGATAAAGACAAAGACGTGAGCCAGTCACCTAGGCCAGGAAAGGTTTCCCTCACTTGCAGCTGAACTGATATTGGGCAAGAAGGTGAAGATGAGCAAGAGGGAGGTATTAGGGTGACTCCAGAGTTCTGGCTTGTGCAAACTGGAGGCACTATGGGCTGTCACTGTGGGCCATGCCCTGTGGGCATGCATGCATTATGGGCTTTGCATTAGGCAAAGTGACTTTGGAAGAGGTCCAGGAGTAGGGAAGGGATTTAATCTTAGTTCAGTTTTGAACTTTGAACATGATGAATTTAAAATACTTATGAGACATCCAAGAAATGTCAAGAAGGCGGCTGTGTATGTATGTCTAGGCTCAAAGGAGATTTCTAGGCTGGGGGTGTAAATGTTAGTCACCAGCATAGTCATCAACATCACTGATGTTGTGGGCACTAATGAGATCATGGGGAACAGAGGAAGAGAGGGAGACACCTAGGACCAAGCCTTGAGTATTTAATTGCCAGTAAAAAAGATAAATCTGGAAAGCATAAAGGCATAAAATCTGGAGAAATTGAGAAGCCAAGATTCCCCAACTTCAGGGTGGGGAAAGGAGAAAGTGACTAAGTGTTAAATGATGCTAAAAGATAAATTAGGGGAAGATAAAAACAAAGTCTGGATGTATGGGAAATGGAGGAAGGGATACAGAGAACAGATAGAGACCCAGGTAGTAGACTGGGATTTTAGCCTGGATGAGATGATGGTACCTTGCAGAAGGTTGTTATGGCAATGGGGAGGAGATGATGGATTACACACAGGTGACAGGCAAAGCTTACAGATGGACTAGAATCAGGCATGACTTCTGGATGTCCAACTAGTACACTAGGGTGAATGGTGTTGCCATTGACCACAGAGGAATGCAAATGAACATGAATGTAATAGACCAGGGTAGGGGTCAATTCTGTTGAGGCCATGCAAATTTGAAATGTCTAAAAAATATTTCGTGGGTCTGTGGTACAGTTTGGGGCACAGAGGAGAGGCCATGGCAAGACTAAAACGTTATGGAATCTTCACCATCAAGTTGATGTTGAAAAGATAGGGCTCCATCAATCCCAAAGAGAACAAACATGGCATCCACTGAAAAGGAGATGAAGCATGGAAAATGTGACTCAGAGAGTGTGTTGACAGTCTGGGGAGCTGGGGCTTAGGTGACTAAGCAGATGAGAGACACAGAGGAACTTCATAGCCTCATAGAATGCAAAGGGCCTTCGTGCTGGTGGCACTGTGTACAGAGCTGTGTGGTTTTCCGTATTGGGCACAGCCATCCAACTACACAAGCCCAACTGGAGGAGACCAGGGAGACGTTCCTTCAGGGCAAGTGTTAGCCGTGCCATTGTGAAGACCAGAGTTAGGATCCCTAGAGTCCACAGACACAGCCAAGCATCCTGCCTGCCCTCCAGTGCAGGAGGAGGAGACAGGAACTCAAAGAGCAAGTTGGCCAGCCGGACAGGCTGAAAAGGCAAGCTCCAGGCTCAGCAAGGGATCTGCCTCAATATAGAAAGTGGAGATCAGTCAACAGCGGGTTTCCACACGTTTGCACGTGCATCCCAGTATAAACTCTCTCTCTCCCTCTCCTTCTCACCCCCCTCTCCTCTCTCTTTTCCTACTCCCCGCCCCCCACATCTCAACCCTCCCTCTCGTCCCGGTTGTCAAGTGGAAAACTGAGTCTTTTGAGTGCCAACATTGGCCCTAGCCCTTGAAACTTTCTTCCTGATTTTTCATGCCCTGAAAGATGGACTGGATTCTGCAGTGAACTGACCAGCTGAGAAATACACTCCTGTGGTCTCTATACTGCCGGAAGGTCTACTCATTGCAGGGACTCAGTGTGTCCTCAACCCTGTTCCCAGCCCTGTTTTCCCTCCAGAGGCCCTTCTCCGTGTTGCCAGGGTCCTAATATGTGAGTTCATGATTCACGGGCAGGCCCGCCTAAGTTATGACTTTCATTACATCGCGTGTAGATTGTGGCAAGAGTCTCATAATTGCTTTTCCTGCTTCTGGTCTCTTCTCTCTCCAATTTGTCTTTCAGTTGCCAGATTAATCTTTTTGAAACATAGCTCTAACCCAGCTTCTGCCCAGCCCAAACGCCTCTAATGGCTCCTATTTATAGATCAGACATGTTCAGGTGGAATAGCATTGCCCGGGGGTTCCCAGGAACAGGGTAGGTGTGTGGCTCGAGTTGCTGGTCACCCTGGTCATATCTGACTGGTTCTGGCTGACACCGGCTTGCACTCCGGCCCCTGTTGCCTCATGTCAGGATCTGAAGAATGAGAACTCACGGCTTCCTAGAGAAGAAATGCCATCAGGTAGCCAGGCCTTGGAAGACATGAGCCCAGATATAGGCTGTCTTTTTGACTGCTTTCCCAACTTCTCTCTTGCTATAAGTTGCTGTTTTTAGATCTCTTTGTACTTGCTTGTGTTACCTTCTTCACTTAATTTTTTCTGCTGCCCTCAAATGGCCAAACCCAATCTATGTTTGAAAGATTGTACTCTCTCTTCTCCGCTAACCATGCTCTATTCCCTCGGCTGGAGTTGTCTCTGTTCTAGACGGCAAGAGCGTTCAACCTGCTCCTTTCTAGGGCATTTATCTCCTTCTGCCATATGTTTCTATTCATTTGAAACATGGATGAATGCACTTTCCAATTGGGGTGCAAATTGGTCCACATCGACTTCAATAACACATGTTTATTAAGCACCTATTACAGGCCGAATAGAATCCTGGGTGTTGATAAAATGGCAGGAAATAAAACAAGCACCAAGTTTCTGGAGATTGTGTTCAGAGGGGAGGGGGGAGCAGGTAAATACACAATGTGAGATTCTGGTTCGTTCTAGATAAAGCAGAGGGAACGTACAAAGGTGAGGAATGCAAGAAGGCCACACAGGAAGATTTCACCAGCATGGTGATGGATGGAGCTGTGGTAGGCAAATGCTTTCCAGGAAGAGCATCTAAAGCATAGTGACCAGCAAGTGTCCTGAACTGACTCTGTTTAGGAAATGGCAGAGAGGCCAGCTGGGTCACAGAACAGGAGGTGGGAGAGAGAACTTACAGACTAACAGGAGGATTTGGGCTTTTACTTGTGTATATATTCAATTAATCCCTTGAACACCCATTTGCTTCTGTTGGCAGAAAGCTATTATTGCACTTTTCAGACGTGACTTCCACCCTATGTTGTTAACAACTAAAGATTTACCTGGATCAGAGAGGCTCCACTATTTACCTCTAAGTGACCATTTCCATCAGACAGTGGCCACCATTGCTTTACCTGTTCCTATGTGGGCTGTCCTAGTCAACTTGCTACCGTCTACAATGACCTGAAAAGGACATCTCAACTGAGTAGTTGTCTTCATCAAATTAGTCTGTGGTCATGTCTGTGGGGACTGACTTGATTGTTATGACATACAAGGACCCAGCCTACTGTGGGTGGTACCATTCCCTGGGCAGGTGGTCCAGAGCTGGATAAGAAAGGTGGATAATCATGAGCCTATGAATGAGCCAGCACACGGTAGTCTTCCATGGTTTCCATTTCAAGTTCTGCCTTCCCTCAAGGATTGTATGGATCTGAAAGTGTAAGGCAAATTAACCCTTTCCTCTCCTACGCTGCTTTTGGTTAAAGTGTTCACTCACAGCAACAGGACATGGGGTCATCATGGGACACTTAACCCAAGCAACTTGATAGATGATTTTCCACTGTTATGGCCATACCTCAGCTGGTCAAAAGTCCTAGGTAGGACACAGTGGAGTCCTAGGCTAGGGCCAAATGATTGCAGATCTCCTATGTCATTTTCTCAGCCACTGTTAGTAAATCTATCTTAAACACATACTCAGCCTTGTTGGTAAAGACCGATATCTTGCTAAAGGGCTGGGCTTGGAGCACCCACCTGCCATAGCAATACAGAATGCTAGTCATCACCCTACCCAACACAAGTCCTGCTTCTTGTCATAAACTAACAGAACGATCCAGTAGAGTCACGCCAATTATCTACAACCAAATCAATTCTATGCGTTCAGCTCTGAGGCCCAATGCTATGAATACTGAACATCTGAAGACACTTTCAGCTCTGGACACAGGAGAGAAGGCTGGGAAACTATCAGGAACGTCTCCCCAGGTATCACAGGCACATTTCTTCCATGTGAGGGAAGTTAATTGGCCAAAGGAATCTGGGTGGTTTGGGCCCGAGTTACCATCTCAGCACCCCATTCATGAACGGCACTCAGAAAACATTTGGGAGATGGAATCTGATATGTTTAAAATGACCCAATCAATCTTCCATTTGTTGTGAAGTGTTTTCAAATGGACTACCGGGGAGGAAATGGCTTTTCTGCTGTCCGTCAAGCAGCCGATGTTGGTGCGCTGCCCAGCCCTCGGTACGGTAGCGTCTTCACATTTCATTCAGACATACGCCCCTGCATCCTGTGTTCTTGCATCCCCGTTAGCTGGCCAAGAGATTCCTTGAGAGTAGTTCAGGGGCGAGGAAGGAGAGCGAAGAGACGCGGGTGGTGGCAACGTGCTTGTGTCTCTTGAGGGCAGAGCTGTAAAGGTGCAGAGTGAAGGAAGGAGGCTCTGTGGGGAGATGAAGCTGCTTCCCCGAAGCGCCTCCTTCCAAGAACCTGAACCCTCAAAGACAGAGACACTGAAACAGTGTGCCAGATTCCTGGCAACACCGTCGGCACTTTCCCAGGACTTGGTGGTGTCATTTCCCGTCTTGAATTTGGTTAGCCAGGAAGTTGCCCCAGCTATTCTCTCGATTGACAGTTGCCTCCAGAGATTCCAGGCCAACCTGTCTCCCAGAATCGAAAACAGGGCTGGCCACGGGAGAGGAAGCTTCCGTTTTCATAGCCCTCTTGGGATAGCCATTGTTTCTTCAGCGAGCCCCCAAAACCTGGATTTATCTGCGGTGTGATTCTCTCTCTAACCTGTCCCTCGGTGCTCCGTTAATTAGCAAGCCTCTTATTTAAACACGCCTGGCTCTTCATCCCCCTGCCTCTGATCGCTGTGAAGTCCTAAAGCTGCATTAGGTGCTTCTCATTATTTCCATGGCAACCCAGGATAATCACCCATTTAAAGTTTGCGCCTTCACTCTAGGCTCCTGGGAGAGAGACAGCGTGATGGGAGAGGCAAGCTCTTATTCAGATACAAATGCCCCCAACAATAGCTCCATAAATTACTCTGTGAAGTAAACTGATTTGCTAAACACTTCTTTAGTTAGATTTGACTCATGGTCTTCTCCTCCTCTCTCTCCCAGCTCACATTGTCATAAATGTTTAAAGGAATATTTTCTATTTATGTCTTTATAGTAACACTTCTTTTAGATGTCTGCTTCTGATAAACACATCGGGATTACGATATGTTAATATTTAGATGTCTGCTTCTGGTAAACACTCCAGAATCACGATACATTAATATTCTTGACACTCTACTTAATTTAAAAAGAGTGCCTTTTCCTACTTTGTCCATATCTCTAGTCTGCAAGCTCTCTGAGTAAAGCACAGCTATCAAATGGGCTCATGGGCACACATGAGCACACACATGAGCACACACATGAGCACACACGTGAGCACACACGTGAGCACACACATGAGCACACACATGAGCATACACATGAGCGCACATGTCACAAAATAGTCTAGAAAGGCTTCGGAGTAACCCTTGCTGCTTTCTTTGATTTCATCAAGTATTTGATCCTAGGATGGTGATCAAGCCCAAACTACACCACAGATTATATGTTTGACTGCAAATCTAGTCCAATTTTCTAAGTTAGGATTGACACAGAATTCCTGCTATCCCGATGATGGTTAGAAAATGCCCTTCCGCTCTTCTCTGAAATGTTATTGAGGAAGCCGACGACCCCAGTAAAACCTTGGAGCGGAGGTGAGTGACTGCACATTACATGCCGTCTCCTTCTCGGAAATCTAGTTCCAGTCATGCCAGTTGAAGGAGGGCCTTCTGGGAAGAGGACACCTGCTCAGAAACCCGAGCCTGCCTGCTCATCCCACCGTCATGTGCAGAATGAGGTGCTCCTGGCTGAGTCACGGCATGAGAAGGCAGGTGTCTGAGTTGTTGAGGGTGTTCCTCCAGGACACGGTTCCTCAGCCCTCGGCTCCATCTGTCAGAAAGCATGAGGGCCGGGCTCCCAGGGGGCCGGGCTCCAGGGGGCAGCGCTCCCTGCTCTCTTTGCCTCGGAGTCGCCACCACTGTCTTCAGCCCACTCCCTCCTCACGATGCTACTGAACTCTGCACTGGAGTGACAAGAAGGCAGTTTCGGTTTAGGCCAACGGCTATGTCACAATGAGAAATGGAGCCTCCACTCAGGCTAGACGATACTGTTGGCCATCGATGACCCCCTGAGGTCCATGATCCAATTTTAATGACCAGAATGCAGACTAAGTGCTTCCCAGTGTGACATGATGCATTGCCACTGTATAATGCCCATAGCCAACAGCCTTTGGATGCAATGGATGCAGTGCACAGGCCCCACAAAAAGTGCCTTAACTTCTTTTAGACTTGGAAGAAAAACAAAGTATCATATAGGGTGGATTCTATTCCTCTTTAAACCAATGTAATCCTAAAATATCATCCTAAGCAATGTGTGTGTGTGTGTGTGTGTGTGTGTGTGTGTGTGTGGTTTGCTGAAGGTCTTCTACAGATCTATATTCCAATATCCTTGACCTTGGCCAAGTAACTTTCCTCTAAATTCTTTCTGAAAATTTAAGAGTTGTTCCTTGCTTCGGAGACACTCAGAAACTAAGTTGGTCATTTCTCATTATGAAATGGTTCATGTTCCCGGCTCCCTTGGAAGAGCTGGAAGGGTGCTTTTGAAAGCTGAAAGCTGGCCATTTTAGTTGAGAACATTAATCATGCTGCTTCTGCTGTCGGCTGAGGTTATAGCATCTGATCTCCCATTTCCCTGTCATAATCATTTATGCTCTGCCCCTTGACATGACACATAAGTCCTTTTTATTATATTACATATTAAATACACCAGAACACACTAAAATCTCTTTGTTATCCAGTAAAGTATAATATACAGCAAGTTCATCTCAATCTGCTCTTAAAGAGGCTGGTTACTAACGTGCCTAATGCCCTATTTGGGGGACTGTTACCTATCGGGCCAGGAAGACGCTTAAACTCTACAAAGGCTGAAATAAAGCTACATGAATTTAAAGGGCTCCTTTGCTTTTGTTTTGGTTTTGTTTTACTTTGCAGGGGAAGTTTCTGGGAGACTAGACCCACTCAATGCATGAAGAAAGCAAGCCAGTTTTCATTGCCTACTGTGTGCCAGGTGCTGGCTTATCTTCACTGGGACCCATAATCTGCCGTTACCATTACAAGGAGGAAACTGTCTTCAGTTAGGTAACTGGCGTGCTCTATATAGCATAACTGTTATAAGTACAAGTAGAATTTTGACCTAGATTTGCTTCCTTAAAATGCTGTGGTGTCTTTTCATTCCACTCCAAAGAAGAAACCAAGGCCATGCCAGGCCTCCATCCCTATTTCTACAGCCTTATCTTCTGTTATTCTCTACACGGCGAGCTCAGGTTAGCTCCTTTGGATTCTTGATAATTCCTGACCATGCCAGGCCTCATGACACCTCACTGCCTTTGCACCTGCTTCTTTCCCACAACAGCTCACCTCTTTGATATCCATGTGGCCATCTTCACTCATTTACCTTTGCCCCAAGTTTTCCTATAAGTTTTGTGACTATCCTAACACTGGCCCTCCCTCTCCCCTCTGCCCCTGTAGCTCTCTGTAGGGCTTCTTACCTTATGACTCAGTGGGCATATTACTTATTCTTCTTTCCACTGTAACAAAATGCCTTACGAAAACAACCTAAGGAGGAACCATAATGAGAAATGGCCAACTTAATCTCCTGAGTGTCTCAAGATGTTCCATAGTTCCCAGGATTCCATCCATGGTTTCTTAGCCTCCTGCACTAGGACAAGAACATGTGGAGGAGGAGGAACAGGAGGAAGAGGAGGAGGAGGAGGCCGCTCATCCCATGGTAGACAGAAGTAGAGTGAAAGAGAGAGAGATGCAGTTGAATCTTCAAAGCCCAGCCTGAGAAGCACTTCCTGCTAAAGAATGCCATCGGCTGGGGACCAAGTGGTCAAGATGTGAACCTGTGGGAAGAGTGTCATATTCAGATCTACACGTTTAATTTGTTTTGCATATAACTAACTGTTCTAAGAGTCACAAAGACAGGATCTTTGCCTGTTTGTTTAATGCCTAACACATAGGAAAGAACATTTGTCATTGAATCAAAAATAGGCTGCCAGACTCATGGGCAGGTTCCTAGTTGTCACATGTGGATGTGACAGTGTCTGTAGTTACGGCCCATCAGGAAGCCGTTCACCTCTGTAATGGCAATAGGGTCCTCTGTTCTATGAGAGGAATGCTATGTGAGCAGAGTCATTTCCAGCCCACCCCAGGTCCAGGGGCAGGCACAGGGGCTCCATCTTCTTGGCAAAGCTACCGGAGTTATTGGCCTAGAACTGAGCGTGTACAACCCATGCCACACAGTGCCTGTGACCCTTCCAATGGAGATCAGCAGAGATTATTTCTCCACTGGCATTGCTGAATTTGCAGGATAGGAGTCCAGGTCCATTTTTCACCACGTGGTAAGGGCCAATTCAACTGGCGGAGGGAGAAATGGGACTTGGACACTGTTATTCACTCTCCGGACTCAAACTGCTAGAACAATCTGCCCTGGGGATGTCATCTGTAACCAAATGCACTTGGGTTATCATTTAAAATAGGGTTTCACTTCAGACTGAAACTTAAAGAATCCTGAAAACTAAAAGGCTTAAAGAATCCTGAGTTTCTGGTACAAAAAAAAACCCAAAAAAACCAAAAACCCTCAATTCCATTGTTACACTCCTAAATGTTTTCCTTCAAAGAATGATTACTATGAAAAAACAGGAGCAGTGCAATAAAGATGGAATACGAATGTAATTCATGAAAAGACATTTCAGAAGCATTTCCTATTGTTTGGTAGGGAATGGTGTCTTTAATTTTTTTTGTAATTAATTCAGCCAACATACTTAGCACCATTAATTGTTAGTGAATTCCAAATTAGCAAATGAATGCATGGTCCAAACTCGATAGCTCTAAGTATGAGAAGACATAAAGGACCCTGCCATGCTAGGTTAACGGTGGAAAGGACTCCGGACTGTAACTCAGTCCTCAGCCTAGTAATCCCTTGCACAGCACCTGCCACGTTGCCGATGGCACATTTTCACTGGGTAAATCAAAGAACAGTTGAAAAATTAAGAAAACAAACTATTCTCATCACTTTACTGAGCAATAGAATTCAATGATCAAAAACTAAGCTTTTATTAGAAAAACTATACCCCATACACATGCATATGTGTCGTGTACACATACACACCTTTGCATGAACTGTCTGGGTTTTGAAGCATCCTTGAGGTAGTCATAAAGTGTTTCCAGGTCCTAGGTAAGAGTTACTTTGGGTAGGGTTGGAAAGATGACTCAAGGGTTAAGAGCATCCGGTGCTTTTGCAGAGAATCTGGGTTAAGTACCCAGTATCTACATTGCAGATCACAACTGTCTATAGTTTACAGTTCCAGGGTAACCAGTGCTCTCTTCTGGCCACTCAGAGCACCAGGCATGCATGTGGTACACATACAGACAGACAGACAAATACTCATACACCTAAAACAAAGTATTTTATCCCTTAAAATAAAATAGAATAATCTCATTGTGACATAAAGCCTGTGGTGGTTTAAATAAGAATGTCCCCACTGGCTAATATATTTGAATGTTTAGTCACTAGGGAATGGAACTGCTTGAAAGTATTACAAAGATTAAGAGGTGTGGCCTTTTGGGAGTAGGTGTGGCCTTGTTGGAGTGGGTGTGGCTTTGTTGGAAGAAGTATGTCATTGGGGGTGGGCTTGGAGGTTTTCAAAAGCCCATGCCAAGCCCTGTCTGTCTGTCTGACTCTCTCTCTCTCTCTCTCTCTCTCTCTCTCTCTCTCTCTCTCTCTGTCTCCTCCGCCACCCTGTCGCTCTCTCATTTAGCCTGCATATCAGGATATCGCTCTCAGCTACTGCTCCAGCATCATATCTGCCACCATACTCTCTGCCATGATAAAATGGACTAAATCTCTGAAACTGTAAGCAAGCCCCAATTAAATGTCTTCTCTTATAAGAGTTGCCTTGGTCATAGAGTATCTTCACATCAGTAGAAAAGTGACTAAGACATAGCCCAAGGAAGATTACCATCTGAAATGTGGTACTAAGAAGTGATAAATTCCTTAAGTCTAGACTGTTGAGGCAAGTTATTGTACTGGCAGCTGAGTGCCTAAGCAGCTTTGGAGATAAAAGTAAATTGCCATGACTTAAGCACACACACACACGCGCGCGCGCGCGCGCGCGCGCACACACACACACACACACACACACACACACACGTAACTTAGTTAAACCCATTTGATCTTGTCTCAAAGATATAAAAGAAAATGCTCATCTATCCTCCTTATGCATTTATGGTGATGATCAAATTAACTACTGCATTTAGAACAGTCAGCGTGGCACACGCTCTATAGTAGGCAGCCTCAGCGCTGGCTGCTAATGGTGTCACATCCATTTACAGAAGGTGATATACTCAACAGAATGAGCTCACTGTGTCCAACACAGCATGAGTAAGAAGGCTGCCAACCAGCACAGAAGAACAAGGCGAATGTCCACAGCTTTGGGGGGGGGGGGGTCTTATTATTGATGACATGGGACAAAATGACATTCATTTTAGGTAGTCATCGATAAAATACATAATCAGGAACTGATATAAAATTTGCATTGAAAGTAAAAGCCAAGTGAGGTAAAATTTGATCAAGTGGCCTGATAAAAGACCCAGCCAGAGCTGCCGCCTAACTACTTTCTGTTTAGCCGTTGACATGAGTCACCTGCTAGTGAAGGCGGTTATACCGATTGTTCAGACCACGAGGACTTCCATCTTCTTGGGGAAATTCCTAATTCGGAAACTGCTTTTGATGGAGGCTGTTACAGAGATCCACAACTGTCAAAATGCAGGGCATAAGCGACGGGGGTGCCCAACCTCAGCTGATACATCCACAGCGCAACCCCAATACCTAAGACTCAGGGTAAGTCACAGACGAGGGGGCAGAAAGAGCCTAAGAGCCAGAGGACACCGCTGCAAGTCAGTGTCTTCCAGACATGACAGGGAACTGGAGCCATGAACTCTCGGTAGTACAGTTGCCTAAACAGGGCCTGCGTAAGGACATCACTGGCTGACATGCTGACACACATGGAGGAAATCTCACAAAGCCCATCCCTAGATGAAGAGCTGTCAGCTGCCAGTGGCTGCTGAGAGAAGGGGAATCCATTTTCTCCAGGCACGAGTCCCACATAGATTACCCAATCCCAAGTGGTCAGCCCTACACGTGTGCACATAGGTGCAGCATGAAATGGACTTGGTAGGTTATATGTAATGTGTATTGTGGGGTAAGTGCAGAGATCCTGTCACGTGCTAAGTGCTATCAAAGATTCTGAAGACCAGTGAATATCTGTACCTGGGGTGCAAAAGGGTACTCAGCAGTTTACTTCAGGACCTCCCACAATCCCCGACAGTTTCCCACAATACCTGGATATTTCCCATAATGCCTGAGGATTTTGTAATGAGAGTATCACTGGTGATGAGGTGAAGGAATGGTCCAGGCCAAGGTTTAACACTGAAGCTGAGTGGGGCTGAGCCATACATCATTCTTCCTGTCTTAAGTGACCTTTCTCTAGATGAGGCCTTCACCCTCCGTCTTCACAGGCCACCAAGCATGTGAACTGCACAGTGCTCAGTGTGGTAATAACCATTAGATTCGGAAAGCTACAGGTCTCCTCCAGTGATTTGGATTTTGTTTGGTAAAGCATGGCCCTTGCCTGGCTACTTCCTCTACCAGTCAATCAGCTCTAACATTGTCAGAAATGGATACCCACAGGGGAAGAAACTGAATCAGGTATTAGCAATATTTCCCTTTGAAGGGCCAAATTGTAAGTATTTTTAATTTTCAAGCCATACAATCTTTGTAGTAATTTTTTATTTTAATTTTTTAAATTTAATGTAATAACTTTGTAATAATCTACCATCACCACCCAGAACAGCCATAAACACACATAAGCCTACAAAGATGTTGTGTTACCATGCAACTTAACATACTAATTGAAGTTTTCCCACTTCTGGCATCTCATGATCTCCTTTCTTGTAAAAAGAAAGCCTGTCATACTCATCTTAACATTGCAGGTGCTAGACAGTAGGTAGGACATGGTGGATACCCAAGAGATGGTGGAGGACTCAACGATTCAGCAGAAGGCATATTTGTAACAATCGAGCCTGACTTACTACTCCCGTCCCAGAACGCAACTGAAGAAAGAAGTCTCTTGATGCACACATCTTAAACGGTCTTTTTAATAAAACAAACCTGGAGCCAGGTATTGGGGTGACCGCTGGAAGATCAGAGAAGCAGAACAAGCCACAGCTTCCTCACCTCGCCAGTTCCTCAGCTGATCCTATTTCCTCAGACTGGAAGCCTCTGAGTCCTCACTCAAATGGGTCTCAGCTGAACTGCTTCTCGAAAGCCTGAAGCTTAACCAGGCTCTAGTTCCTCATCCTCATGCCTTAAATATCTTTCTGCTTCCTGCCATCACTTCCTGGGATTAAAGGCGTGTGTCACTATGCCTGGCTGTTCCAGCGTGGCCTTGAACTCACAGAGATCCAGACGGATCTCTGCCTCTGGAATGCTGGGATTAAAGGCGTGTATGCCACCATTTTCTGGCTTCTATATCTAGTGGCTGTTCTGTTCTCTGACCCCAGATAAGTTTATTAGGGTGCACAATATTTTGGGAAACACAATATCACCACAATCTCTAACTTTCTCTACATAGAAGAGTTTGGGGTTGAACCAAGCAAACTCTCAAGTCTCATCCAAGTCTGAAAAACTTGAGAAAAAGACAGAGAGCAGAGCATAAAATCTATTGTGTACATCCTTTGTTTTAGCTCCCAACTGCCATTTTAACATGTTAAGAGACTTGGGGTACCAATTATATTTTTCACAACATGTAAGACAATGGTTTTTACTGAGCCTGGAGGATGGTTTTACAAGCCAATGATCAAAGTCATCCTCAGGCCAAGGTAGCTAGAGTGTGCTGCACAAATGCCCACAGCAATCATGCACCTGTCAGCCACTCTCCACACAGGATGTCCTCAGCAAACACTGCTTCAGACTTGCATCACAGAAAGCAAACAGTGGTCACACTGAGCAGGTGAGTGCCTATTGTCCAATCTCAACAGCACAGGCTGAGCGCGGCTGGTTTTAGGAGCTTAGATTTTTACAGAATAGATGAGAAAGTCTCATCATGTCCTTTTAGGTAGAACAAGAGGAGAGAGAAAAGACAGATGAAAAGACCACACCATCCTCTGCCTATTGAAGTCAAAATAACCAAGAGGCGAGGCACAGGCGCTGTAAGCACCAATGTGAGAACCTGGGTCTGTTTTAGGGAGATGTTCGAAGCCAAGAAGGTGAACTCGATGCCTCTCTACTCTCTAGGCTCCCATTTTATTTTCCTACATGTAGCACTCATGGAAAAATGTCTCCTCTAAACAAGAGCACCTCCTCCCACTGCTTGTGAGGACAATGTCACAGCAAAATCTGAAGGAGGCACAAGAGCCTTTGAAAGAACCATGGGGCATGGGGACATGAAAATACACATACATGGTTTTCACTCACCAACGCTTATAGTCTTTGGCCAAAGGTTAAGTGAGATCTTTCTGTTGTGTAAGAGGACTGTAGAAGTGTGGTGGGACAAGAGGCTGCTGTGATGGTGTCTGGTTCAAAGCCAGCTTGGCATCATATCCTCAGGCCAGTTACTGCAGCAGCCCGTGCCTCAGTTTCCCCATCTGTAAAATGAGAGGCAATACTAAAGCATATCACACAGAAATCATGTGAACTCAGTGATAACCCAGCCCATGTAGCTTAGGTTCTCTCCTGTTGGCCGCAGCCCTTTGACTGAAAGGTAAAAACAATGTGTGATAGTCTCAAGAGATTTTTTTAAAATTAATTCATAACTTTCACTCCTATATCTAGAGGCAGAGATCCTTTAAATTTTTAATATTTTAATCTATGGATGTATACAACGTTAATTTTTCTTTGTGGTCAACCAGTAAGAAAACCTAATGAAACAAATTTATACTCTTATTCAAGTTCCCCGGATGCCACCAGGGTTGGAGATGTCATGTTTCAACAAGACAGCTTAGACAGGAGCTGGCTGTTTGATTAAAAACTTCCATGAGAAAAGTTGCTCCATATCTCTGGGTCCCTATAGCACAAACAGAAGAAAGCAGGTGGGCACTGCCCTCTAACATATATAAACGACACAACTGTTTGTGGGACACAATTTTAATCCAGCTTTAAATTTCCCTACAGCCTGTTTTCGTAACTGATCCCCTCTAATGCTAGAATAAGTGCCTGGAGGCAAAAAAGGAGGTATTTGTTCTGACTTTATAAGATCAGTAAGTGCTGGAAGCCACTAAAATACAGGGCCCCAAAGAAGGATACATGAAAATGTAGACTTCTACATTAATACAATGCCTACCAACGTGGTTTAAAATATACGGAAGAAGTTAATATTAGCAAGTGAGAAATTATAAGTGTGGTTTCATCTTATTCCTTTCTGTGATCTTAGGACAAATTTATTTGCTAAATAATTTTTCTTAAAAGGTCAAATCAAATTAAGACTGAGGTTTGGGAAAGTGAAAGGTTTGCTGAAATGCTGGCTGTTTAATTGTGTCTTTCCTACTAAAAGCGCTTGAGTGTTAGCACACATTTAATTCTGTCAATCACTGAACATAAGTGCTTTCCTCACAGAGCCAGAGACCACGTGATACGAGTTGTCATTAGTGACAGCCACTGCTTTTCTCAAGTCTATGCATCTCTCTGCAGGTACCTCCCCTACACAGGGATCTGAGGCTGGGCTACTATTTCATCTCCATTTGAGTCAGGCCCTGACTTCAGTGATAGCTAGGCTCAAATGCTATTCCCTCTTTGTGGTGGTGACCATGTCAAGAGACCAATCATCTTATTTCCCTTGAGGTCAAAGATAATGGAACACCTTCTCCAAAAAATGAGGTAGCAAGATTTTCAGCCTTGCTCCCTCAGGAGCGATAATTCCCACATATTTTCCAAAGAAGTCTCACTGAGTGTATTAGGCAAGCACGCCCGTATGGCACTGGCTGTCCATTTATCCAGACACCTGCTTCCCCTTTTTGCAGTCCCTGCTCTGGAGGCCAAGCCTTCGAGCTCTGCTCTCTTAAGTTCGATGAAGTGCTGTTAGCATGGCAGTGAGGCTGTGACCTTTCCTCCTTGGCACTGGTTTTATATTCAGGGATTCTGAACTCCCAGCTTCCTGCTGGCCGGTGCTTTTCTGAACGTCCCAAGGCACAGGGTCAAAGATTCATACAATTACAAAAGGTTAGATCCAGGAATCCAGTAATTCTCCACGTTAGACACATGACTAAATTATAACTGGCCCCGATGGTAATGAAACTTAGGCTGACACTGAAATGGGAAACTCTGAGCCCCCCACCTTCCCCCATAAGACATCACCAAACAGCAACCGTGGCAGTGTATAAACATGGGAAGTTCTACTCCAGGGAGTGGGATAGTGAGGAGAGGGAGGGGGAAGAAAAAGGAGAAAAATCATAGGGGGGGGGGCAGCAGTAACTGTGATCTGCTCTTCACTGAGGGAATTCGCTTTCTCCCCTATCAGCAGGAGCATCATGCTACGTTGTTTGATTCTGACCTGTAATCAGGCTACTAATCGTCAACAAAAGAGGCTCATCTGTCTCAAGAGAAGAAAAAATGCTAATTGCTGACCTTTTGGACAGATTGAGGTCCTAAAAGAGTTTTAAAGGATAGTAATGATGAGAGACCGTGTTTTCTTTATTTTCTCCTTAGAACAGATCTTTTGTGAGATGTCTCTCACATTTTCCTCCCTAGACAGCTTTTGTGGAATGAGTCTAGAGAAGGTATCCACTGCTCACCTTATTTAAAGGACTTTTTTTTTTTTTAAATTTTGTACTTAAAATTGCACAGTGTGTTGGGGCTAGAGGAACTAAATACAACATATTAATATAATTTTTGTTCACAGATCTAATTTTATCTTCTGAAACATATCCCATGAGAATTAGGGGGATTCAGAACTACAAAATAGTTGTCATTGATTGATGGACTCCTGGGTGGACACAGCCCTGGCTAGCTTGTCATTTACGTCCATGCCTTTGGATGAAAGTTTAGAGGGCACATTGATTTAATTTGTGGATGACAGGAGTCTGGAAAGGATAGAAAAGGCATTGACTGATAGAATTAGGATCTGAAAAGATTCTGACAGCCTGTAGCTGTGGGACAATCTAACAAGATGGATTATAACAGCAACAGATAGAAGATCACATGCCTATTTCACTACTGGGTGTCCACCCAAAGGGAAAGAAATCAGTATAACAAAGAGACACCTGCTGTGCTATATTCATTATTGCACTGGTCACAGTAACCAAGATACACAAGCAACCAAAGTGTCCATGGACAGAGGACTGCATAAAGAAAAGTGTAAACACACACACACACACACACACACACACACACACACACACACACACACACACTGAATAGTATTCCATTACAAAAAAACATGAAATTCTGTCATCTGTCATAATATGGATAAATTAAAGGATATTGTGTTAGGTAAAACCTATGCACAGAAAGACGGATAGTATACATTTTTATTCTAGAAAGTGGAGTTCATAGGAGTAGAAAGTAAAATAATGGTCAACAGAGGCAGGATTGGAAGGGTGGAGAGAGACAGTGGGAAGAGGCTCAGATCCCAAAGTCTAGTAAAGTCTAGTATTTTATAGCCTAATACATGGTACTATGTGGAATAGTTCACAGAATGATATTATATATATATGCTAAAAAGAACTAGAAGAGGGGTTAAAACTTTACCAATAAAATAATTCATAAATGTTTAAAATGATGGAAATATGAAATTCCCTGATTTGATCATGTATGTTCTATTAAATGTATATATGCATACATATATGTATATACACATATATAGGATATATGTATACGCATCTATTGATGTGTACAATCATTATGCATCAATTAAACAAAGCAGGGACTCATAGTATATCCATGCCAGCACCTGGGTGCCTCTAAGGGTGATATATTACGGCTGAGCAGC